>NC_134688.1:444343029-444643029 GCF_050947455.1 Rhinoderma darwinii | reverse complement strand
GCCCGTGTTGCCCGCCGGCACGGGCCCCCACCATGGCCGGAGGCTCCGCTAGCAGCCGCTATGGCTGCTACAGCGGGACGCCACTGATCACTACGGCAGAGCAGGGAGGTATCTCCCTGCTCTGCCATTAAACAAAAGACATGTATCCCCTATCCACAGGATAGGGGATACATGTGTGATCGCTGGCAGCGATAGGGAGAACGGGGGACTGAAAGTCCCCCAATGTTTTTCATCACAAACCTCGGACTTCCGGGGTCTGTGTCGGCAGCTCCGTAGAAATGAATGGAGCGCAGGTCGCGCTTGTGCGCATGCGTGACCAGCGCTCCTTTCATTTTTATTGAGCTGCCGACACAGACGCCGGAAGTCAAAGGTTAGTCATGGAGAACTTGGGGGGACTTTCAGTCCCCCGTTCTCCCTATCAATGCCAGCGATCGCACATGTATCCCCTATCCTGTGGATATGGGATGCATGTTATTTGTAGGACACAACAACACTGTAGGTCGCATTTTTTTGGGGGGTTGGGGACGCTGTATGGCGTTCCCTGCAGGGGGGGGGGGGGGGCACTGTATGGTGTTCTCTACAGTGGGGGCTGTATGGCGTTAACGCCATACAGCCCCCTCTGTAGATAACGCCACACAGTCCCCTGTAGATAACGCCACACAGTCCCCCCTGTAGATAACGCCACACAGTCCCCCCTGTAGATAACGCCACACAGTCCCCCCTGTAGATAACGCCATACAGAGTCCCCCTGTAGATAACGCCACACAGTCCCCCCTGTAGATAACGCCACACAGTCCCCCCTGTAGATAACGCCACACAGTCCCCCTGTAGATAACGCCACACAGTCCCCCCTGTAGATAACGCCACACAGTCCCCCCTGTAGATAACGCCACACAGTCCCCCCTGTAGATAACGCCACACAGTCCCCCCTGTAGATAACGCCATACAGAGTCCCCCTGTAGATAACGCCACACAGTCCCCCCTGTAGATAACGCCACACAGTCCCCCCTGTAGATAACGCTACACAGTCCCCCTGTAGATAACGCCACGCAGTCCCCCCTGTAGATAACGCCACACAGTCCCCCCTGTAGATAACGCCACACAGCCCCCCTGTAGATAACGCCATACAGTCCCCACTGTAGATAACGCCATACAGTCCCCCTGTAGATAAAGCCATACAGTACCCCCTGTAGATAACGCCATACAGTCCCCCCTGTAGATAACGCCACGCAGTCCCCCCTGTAGATAACGCCACGCAGTCCCCCCTGTAGATAACGCCACACAGTCCCCCCTGTAGATAACGCCACACAGTCCCCCCTGTAGATAACGCCACACAGTCCCCCCTGTAGATAACACCACACAGTCCCCCTCTGTAGATATCTACAAAGGGGGCTGTATGGCGTTATCTACAGGGGGGGCTGTAAAAAAGGCACTATCTACAAGGGGGGGGGGGGGTTGTGTGACTCCCAGGGGAGGGGAGGCCCCAGTCAAAAGTTTGCTATGGGGCCCAGTCTTTCCTAGTTACGCCCCTGGATAGATAGATAGATAGATAGATAGATAGATAGATAGATAGATAGATAGATAGATAGATAGATAGATAGATATGAGATAGATAGATAGATAGATAGATAGATAGATAGATAGATAGATAGATAGATAGATAGATAGATAGATATTAGATAGATAGATAGATATGAGATAGATAGATAGATAGATAGATAGATAGATAGATAGATAGATAGATAGATAGATAGATAGATGGATAGATATTAGATAGATAGGATAATTGATTTAGAGAATAATAATGTAGAACAAATTTCCATTCTGTCATTTAGTAGAGAAATACAGTTGTTTTCCCGAACAAGTTTCTTAGCTTTTTTCCCCCACGGCAACGTCTTGGCATGTAGGAGCAGCGTGAAGGAAATAGGTTATTTGCAGGTCCTCATAACACTGCATAGACTTCACATCACATTTTTCACCGCCACCTGAAATGAAAATAAGGAAAAGCTTGTCAGGGACAAAACCACCAAGAATTTTAGTTTCCTCTAAACCCCACAAAGTCTGTAGTAAAGCCCACATCTCTTATTCAGCTCTCAGTTTTTTCAGGCTGATGATGATTTTTCATAAACCTTCTGGTTCTCATGTTTCACATAACCGGGGCACAAATGTAAAATCACCAGAACAAGCAGCACATACAATTTTAGGACCAGTTCAGGACATATTACATATTGCCATAAATAGATTGCATTCAATCAAAGTGTCCCAGTGGGGCTCACAATCTTATTCTTCATAGGAAATTCTCCATTAGATATAAGCACTTACCAACCAGGGTCTACAAACCCAGATGACCTACTGGTAATTTTTGGGAGAAAACCCAAGAAAACTCAAAGGGAGTATATAAACACATCTGAAGCCTAATTAGACTTCAGTAACTGAGTACCAATAGTTTAATAAAATAATATTGTTTCTAGCACTGGTTGCCTGGCAACAACATTAATTCCTGTCTTGGTGACTACCATATTGGTGCATGCAACTATACACATAGAAGTGGTCACAGTAAGTTTTAGAAAAGCCTGAGCTCCTTTTCCTTCCCCCATTCATGCAGGGAGACACATTAGAATATTGTAGAAACCAGGAAGATTACAAGTGATATGTTGTGTGCTGAGATAGGGGTAAAATTAGCGTTGTTTTGTTTTTTTACAGTTGTTTATGGCATTATCATAATTATTTATGCAGCTATTTTTGTAATTTGGGGTGCATACACTCTGATCAGATTAGCGTAAAGACTTAAAGGGTTTGTCTACCAACACATTTTCAAATATTCTTTTTGGCTTCTATGTCATGCTTATTCTAAAGGAAGGGGATTATAGAGGATTATCGGAAACTTTGTCATCTGAGGCCAACATATACTTTCTGTCCTTTTCCAAAAAAGTACTTGGGGTGTTATTTCACACTTTCAATTTATGGGCTATGGCCATCATCTTTTTGCTCAGAACTTGTGGATGAGTCTACTGCGTGTATCTGTCTTGTGGTGTCAGTTTCTCGGTATGTTGATAACATGTGGCTGTTTCCAGATTTATGACCTATTGTAAATAGGGAAAATTCTGCCCACATGTACATATTTGATAAGAGTCTAATTGGTTAGTGGTGACCTTTCTATGTGTAATTCATGGTGGATGATTAGAAAGAAGCCCGCAAAGTGACAGCTGTGGGACAATAATGTATTTGTTGGGCTCTGCTGAGAGCTGGGAGATGTAACCTGTGATAAATTAGCAAAGGAATAAAAGGAGAACATTGTCCCTTTTCTTCCAGGCTCTAGGTTAGGCCGTTAGGTCGCCTTGACACATGTCACTCATTTTCCTATAGGTGTATATACAAATGCAATGCAACAAAGGAAAATAATGAATACGTTAATATGGAGAGAACTGCATCAATTTTATCCAAAAGACAATATGATCATTGTTCTTACACTATCTGCTAAATAGCTAACTATACAAACCACACAAACACAAAACAATATACCAAGTTGATATTCATACTAATGCAACAGCCACTTGAGAACATATAGAGATGTCTAAATTTAGAAAATTCTGGCATCTCCTTTAGACCTGCGATAAAGAGTAATAGGTGGGTATGGGAGCTGGGATGCTTCCTGATGTCCTAAAGAACGGAGACCTGATCCTGGAAGTCCCTGACTTAATTTCCATAACTCATCTGTATGGCCACGGCTCCAATGACATCATTTCTTTTTGAGGTTGGAAATGCATAAGCCCCAAAATGGACCAGTTATTTACCATTTGCTAGACACCTTTGTTTATGCCTTGGTAGGGATCCTGGTGCCAGAATTTGGATCTGATATCTAAGAATGGATGTGTAAGAAAATTCTAAACTTCGTAACCCTTTAAGGGTTATTTGCTCCCAAAAATGTGACTATCCTTAGGACTTCTTAAGAGAGCCCCCAAGGAACCAGTATTTTTTTTTTTTTTTACTTATGGCTTTCTTTTATCTTATTATATGGAGTGTGATAGTAAATATGTTTCTAAATTCATATTAATGGAAACCACCTTAGAAAATAATGTAGACATTTCATCATTCTGTGGTTTATAATAGGCCAGGCTAAATGTGGTCTTCTGAAGTACTCTGAGATACAGACAGGTCATACGAGATTGTTTTACTGTTAAACATTATATTTTTTCTAATTAGTTACTAATGGCTCTAAAGTCTTTTCAGCAGTTTGTTTGTTGGCAGATATGATGGTTGATGAATGGAAACAACTAATATGTTATTGTTATAGGTCACCCATGAAGGATGTGATAGGTATTCAGACCTGTCTTTATGTCTTGGATGTGACCTGTATTGCCCTTCTCTTCCCATTAAAACTGTACAGACGTGGCACATTATTATATGCCTTTCTGACTGGAGCACACTCACAGGGGACTAGGTTGACACCATTAAACGAATTTAAATGAGGATTACAGGGAGAATTGTAGTGTAGAAGATAAAAGACTGGTGCATTAGCAGATCTGCCTACTCAGCACACATAAACAGGGCTTAAATGTTGTAAATATACCAGATTAGTCTATGATGAGGGGGGGAAACCTGTTCAGACAATGCAGCTTGAATATATTACAGTTCAGCTGTGACTCACTTAGGACCATTTAAAGCTTGTAAAGATTGGAACGTCTTGTAATTATTTATTAATGTTTTGGCTCAGTAGAGTACTGTGATTATAGTAAGAATAACTGCCTAATTTATTTTTTCTTTGTTATTTTTGCTAATTTTTTTTTTATAACGAAGAAAAGCTACGATGATACAATTACTCTTATCACCTGGAAAATAACCTGTAGCTCATAGTAGAGATATCCATTGTCAATGAACAGATTGTATAAATTATTCATTCGCTAAGGCCACTGCCTTATATACATTATAAGTCTCTTCGGACCATATTCATTGGAAGGAATTTTTATGCAACTTTTTCACTTTACACAAAGTTGATTCTGCTCTATTTGCTTGTATCTACATTTATCTAAATACTCAACAATATATAGAGTTGGCCTTACAGAACATATCATTCTCAGCTGGCATCAAAATGTTTTAAAGAAATTGAGCACATTGAGATATTGAAGGTCACCTTAATAACTAAGAACACCTCATCCACCAATATGTTAAAGAAGTTGTCTAACTTTGGACATGCTCGGATAGTAGATGGAAAGTATTCCAGGCCAAGATGACCCTAAACTGTCTATAGAGGGCATTTCATTTAACATAATAAACACCTCCTGTAAGGTCTTGTCTATCTATGGTTTGTCTCTTTAGGGCATAGTCATTGAATCCCAACATAATAACTAAGAAGACACCATTTATCAGAATTGTAAAAAGGTTGTCTACGAACTTCCTTGGATAGTAGATAGATAGTATTTCAGGCAACAGTGTCCTAAATCTGTACATAGAGGACATTTCATTTAAATGAAACTTGGCCTTCTTTGATTTAGACCCTTCTATAAGAATTTACACCATTACAATAGTTGCCTTAAAACATATTTATAGTACTTTTACCTTCATAGTCCAATACCACCTTAAAAAACCCAAGCTAAATGGTGCTTTAGTGAAGGACATGTAATGGGGCTATTGATTCTTGATGCACCATGTAATGTAAATTGAACACTGTACTCCATTTATGATGTGATCATGACAAAAGTAGTGACATTTGCTAAAACACACAAAAAAAAAGTCTGGAGCTGATGTCTGTTTGTATTATTGGGATTATTAAGTAAACTGGTTGTATACAGATGATTTAGACACTGGCAGTGCTCCAAAGACTGGATGAATGAGGATTAATAACTCACGCAAGCAACTGATGCCTTATAGAGAGTGTGGACAAAACAAAATCACGCACACTGTTTTATACAGAATGGGTTTTATTGCTAAATCCTTCTGGTGCTGGCTATACGGTTGTCTCAATAATTAGAGCAGATTATTCTATCATTAGTATGCAGTCATTGCTTCGATTATCTGCTCACAAGTACGTAAATAAATGATGCCTTTGCCAAATAAAAAAATTGGTTTGAGAAAACATTGAAATTGTAGGTTCATATATAATAACATTCCGTATTGTGAACATTGTCGAAATATATAATCTCTGCCCTCCAGTTCTTTCTTCTAGTGTTACAACTATGGGAAAAGTCTGCTGCCCCCTAGGATCCATTACCAGTGTGGTTCAGGGCACCGCCATCACAATAGTGGGTTCATTCATTGACTAATTATTATGGTATTGGGACTGATATGAAGAGATGGAGAGACGGAAGGGAAAACTATACAGATCTCAGAGAAGATATATAGAGCATCATCAGAATTGTATATAAAAATCTATCAGTTCTTTTTTTTTTTTAAGATATATGAACATGGACGATCTCGTTAATTTCCACAACTATTCTTAATGATACCAATGGCTTCTCCAATTTAACAGTCTTCTGACGTGTCACTTATACATTTTAGATTTTCAGTTGTGGTATGGGAGCAGGGACCCTCTATTGGTTCCATGAATAAGAAACAAGGCTAGAAAGAAAGATCCTTCCAACTGACCTTTGACTTGCATTTCCATATGGTCCATTGAAAATTATGGAAAACTATGGAAATGGAAAGCCAATTACTGTGAGGACACTGTCATTCAAGGAATTCACGGGTGTCCAGCTTCAGGACATCCACTCATGTGATTGTCAGACATGTCTAAGTGACATTTCAGAAGAATGTTTTACTGGAAAATCCAGTGTGTCCATAATGTGTAGTAGGCAATAAGGACAGAAAACTCTGGACCTTTAGGCCTCATGCACAGGACCGTAGTTTTCATCCGTATGGATGAAATTGCAGACCCATTCATTTCTATAGGCCACATACACTTTTCCATATATTTACGGATGTGTGTCCAGGCCGTAGAAATGATCCACAAATTATAGAACATGTCATATTCTTGGACTCGCCAATACAATTCTATGGGTGCTTCCGCAATAGCGGACGGCTACGCATGTGCATCCATATTTGCGGATCCGTATTTGCAGACAGTAAAATATGGTTGTGTGCATAAGGCCCTACGTCAATCTACCTTTTTATAAAGTGTAACTAAACTTTTGTCATAGTGACATGTCAGAAGCTTTGATCGGTGGGGTCCGAGCACTGAGACCCCCACCTATGGCTAAAACGAAGCGGCAGAAGCATTCACTTGAGCTTAGTTTCTGATTGGCTTTCCTCAGAACAGTGTTCGGGGTTAATAGAAAGTCTATTAGACCGTACACCACTCACTCAGCTTTCTAAGGAAAGATGATCAGAAATGAAGCGGCACAGCTCTCACCTGAGCACTTCTGCCGCTTTGTTTTAGCGATCGGTGGAGGTCTCAGTGCTCGGACCCCCACCGATCAAAACTTCCGACATGTCCCTATGACATGTCAAAAGTTTTTGAAAAGTTGAGTTACCCTTTAAGCATGCAATGGCTTAGTGGATTACACTATGCCATACAATAGGATTGTGATAAAAAGTATCACACGCGGTATCCTTTTTTTTCTAACGTGGAAGCCCATGGCTGACATACAGTATGCCATTGTATGGCCTACGCCACATCCGTCCGTTTAACATATAAATCATGAGCTTTTTAATAGGTTTACATAACATATACATTAAACGTCACCATAATAGTCTATGGGTAACTGTGACGAAAAAACGAACATATAACATTTAACGTATGCGTAATGAAAAAGGGTCATGAGAGTTCATAACGTATCCATTTAATGTAAACCATTATAGCCTATAGATGACAGATGCCACTGCTATACATTTACATATATGAAGGCTATACATGTATACAAACCTTGGTCAAAAAATTCTATGAACATAGCCTTAGGATAATCGTTTTACCTGCAGACCTAAGAAAAACCGCAAAAATGACCAATTCTTCTAGAACTATATTAAACACGGATACAGGAAAATAGGTCCATTGCACTGCAGGTCTATAATATAGATGTGTATGTATAATAATGATACAACTGACATTTGGTTTACAGATTCTTTCTGAAAACCCGTAGTTCTGCACACAACGGCGCCTTTCTGTATTTCCGTTGTTGAAGAGACATTTTGGATAAGACACACATGCAAATAATAGCAGGCTTCTTTGAAGTTTTCATTGTGTGCAAGCTGCTAATAGCTCCCGCTGTCGGCCTGGGTAGAATGTGTAATATATGATTACTGACATGTGCCTTTACTTGATAAGTAATTAAAAAGAAGAGAGAAAGACAGGCCAAGCCTCCCAGATGCATCTCAAGCTGTTTGCCCCACCATTTTAACATTTATGGGTGTAGAGAACATCACTCTCCCCGTCCTGCTCCACTCCCACGCTCAGGAGCAAGAAATCAAAGAGCCACCTACTGACCCTCTCCATTGTTCCGCCGTGTAGTCTTCTATCTGTACCGCGCTATAATCAGCAACTTACACATGTACCTCATGCTTGCTCTGGGGTTGGCAGGCCGCTGTCCCTCACACCTGTTTGCTTATGCATGAGCTTGTGTGAATGTTCAATCCAAATAGTCGCTTAGGGAGGTGGGGGATTAGAGCAGACACTGTCAGATGCCTCTTTATTGTCATGCATAGAAGACAGAATAGACAAGAAGCTAAGATAACATCTGAAGGCGATGCCTGTGGATACATGTGTGCAGGCCGCAGTGCAGTTAGAGAGCAGCGTGTAATGTTATGTCTGCAGATAATTGCTACTAAAAACGAGTTCATTGCAATATCCCTGTTATATCAATAATATCAGGTGACAGTTTTATGTAAAGCTAGAGGGGCGCGAGGCCCATTTTAACACCTGCATGGGCACAAGACGACCAAAATACAGATCCTGTGGTAAAATAGTCACAACATTTCAAAAAGTTCATTCTAGTAAAAGTTGTCAGGAAATAATTGAACATAAAGTAACAAGTTCTATTATTAAAGGTGGCACTGCAGTTGCTATAAAGTGGGCAGAGAAGAAGAACCCCAACTCAAGTTGACCTTTTCCTCTCCTGTGTGAACCTACTCTACACAGCCCCCTCTTCATACTAGCGTTGCAATATTAGGAAATAAGGGTGATGGGCAAAAGCCAAATGTTAATGCTGCCAACCTGTCTCAAAAGGACTGGGAAAGATTGAGGATGAAGAAGCACTTGGTGTCCCACGATGGGATTTTTGGTTGGCTGGAGGTGTGAACCTGTGTCAGGATAGATAATGTATTTTTATTTTTTGTCATGGGGCGCCCACTTTTTAAGCCATCACACATGAAGGAATTATGGTTCTAGTACAGCAATATACAGCTACACATGTCATCATATAGCTGCTTCCTAAGCTGCAACACCCGATGGAGATCATCCACTAACATTACCACTTGTCGAATGATCATAAATTCCTATCTATGGCTCCACACGAGTCTCACTTGCTTGACCTGGTTGCCAATAAGATATTTACTTGATCTGTAACCTCGCAAATTGCTGTTTGCTAGAGGTTTGTTCGCTTTTTAACAGTAAATACCCCTCAGAGCTATGTAAATATATCTATAAAAATGCCTGACAGAATGTTTAATAAGCCAGAGGCAATATCAACATTGTCTCCCATTAATGCAGAATATTTATATATACACTACCGTTCAAAAGTTTGGGGTCACCCAGACAATTTTGTGTTTTCCATGAAAACTCACATTTATATTTATCAAATGAGTTGCAAAATGACTAGAAAATATAGTCAAGACATTGACAAGGTTAGAAATAATGATTTTTATTTGAAATAATAATTTTCTCCTTCAAACTTTGCTTTCGTCAAAGAATGCTCCATTTGCAGCAATTACAGCATTGCAGACCTTTGGCATTCTAGCTGTTAATTTGCTGAGGTAATCGGGAGAAATTTCACCCCATGTTTCCAGAAGTCCCTCCCAAAAGTTGGATTGGCTTGATGGGCACTTCTTGCGTACCATACGGTCAAGCTGCTCCCACAACAGCTCTATGGGGTTGAGATCTGGTGACTGCGCTGGCCACTCCATTACAGATAGAATACCAGCTGCCTGCTTCTTCCCTAAATAGTTCTTGCATAATTTGGAAGTGTGCTTTGGGTCATTATCCTGTTGTAGGATGAAATTGGCTCCAATCAAGCGCTGTCCACAGGGTATGGCATGGCGTTGCAAAATGGAGTGATAGCCTTCCTTATTCAAAATCCCTTTTACCTTGTACAAATCTCCCACTTTACCAGCACCAAAGCAACCCCAGACCATCACATTACCTCCACCATGCTTGACAGATGGCGTCAGGCACTCTTCCAGCACCTTTTCAGTTGTTCTGCGTCTCACAAATGTTCTTCTGTGTGATCCAAACACCTCAAACTTCGATTCGTCTGTCCATAACACTTTTTTCCAATCTTCCTCTGTCCAATGTCTGTGTGCTTTTGGCCATATTAATTTTTTCCTTTTACTAGCCAGTCTCAGATATGGCTTTCTCTTTGCCACTCTGCCCTGAAGGCCAGCATCCTGGAGTCGCCTCTTCACTGTAGACGTTGACACTGGCGTTTTGCAGGTACTATTTAATGAAGCTGCCAGTTGAGGACCTGTGAGGCGTCTATTTCTCAAACTAGAGACTCTAATGTACTTGTCTTGTTGCTCAGTTGTGCAGCGGGGCCTCCCACTTCTCTTTCTACTCTGGTTAGAGTCTGTGTGTGCTGTCCTCTGAAGGGAGTAGTACACACCGTTGTAGGAAATATTCAGTTTCTTGGCAATTTCTCGCATGGAATAGCCTTCATTTCTAAGAACAAGAACAGACTGTCGAGTTTCACATGAAAGCTCTCTTTTTCTAGCCAGTTTAATCAAACCCACAAATGTAATGCTCCAGATTCCCAACTAGCTCAAAGGAAGGTCAGTTTTATAGCTCCTCTAAACAGCAAAACTGTTTACAGCGGTGCTAACATAATTGCACAAGGGTTTTCAAGTGTTTTCTAATCATCCTTTAGCCTTCTAACACAGTTAGCAAACACAATGTACCATTAGAACACTGGAGTGATGGTTGCTGGAAATGGGCCTCTATACACCTATGTAGATATTGCATTAAAAACCAGACGTTTGCAGCTAGAATAGTCATTTAGCACATTAACAATGTATAGAGCGTATTTCTGATTCATTTAACGTTATCTTCATTGAAAAAAAACTGTGCTTTTCTTTCATAAATAAGGAAATTTCTAAGTGACCCTAAACTTTTGAACGGTAGTGTATGTATATATATATATATATATATATATATATATATATATATATATATATATGTATGTATGTATATAGTGTTCAGGTAATAACAGGGCAAACTCAAGATCTGATTGGGCACTTTTTCCTTTGCCGATCCTTGATTGGATGGGACCAACCTTTCTCCCCATCTCACTCCCCTTAGGAAGGTCATTCTTACAGGTGAATTAGAATACCCCTCCCCTGAGGAATCGACTCACGGGAAGGTGTTTTGCAGAGCTGGGTTGCCATATCCCAGACTCCATAACAACGATGGGACATAAATTTAAGGTAGGTACACCATGGAATCCAAGACTGATTATGAAAATGTTATAAAGCTTGGTATATGGTGTGGTTCAAAAAGACAGTATTAACCCTGCATTTATAGAAAGTCCTAATTTACAAACTTTCAAAACTCAATTTTCGGACAGCTGACAGAGTGTGTTACAGTGTATCAGTCCAGGTAATCCTCTGTGGGCTAAATACAGCAGCAAATCTCACCCCCTGTCCTTCCACTAGCTCTTATCTTCACATATACATTGTTGCAAACAACATCTGTATGAATGTAGTACAGCTCTACAGCCTGTGAATGTAAATAATGTTTCCATTCCTTGACTGTAGTCAGAGATCTTGTATACAATAAGGAATTGAAATACAATGATTAAGCTTGTTGAGGTTAATTTATATTTTTGTATTTGTATTTTCTAGATCACTTCCTTAGGTAGATGTGTGTTGTACTTGGGATAAACATACGGTACACAACAAGGGTTTTTTTTTTTTGGCTGGAGTGCATGTATTTTATTGGAATCTATACTGAGCAGTAATTACAGTTTTCTTTCCCTCCAGTAGAGAGGGCAGATTTGCTGGGAGAGCGGCCCCACACTACAGTAACAGTTAATAACATGCGTGATATAGAGAGTCTGGTAAAATTATTGCTGCATTTGCACTTGTTCTAATAATATGCCTTTTCTTCCACTCTCAGCACTTTACTTGCAGCTGTGATATAAGCAGTTTCCTTTGGGGATTATGGTGATGTCAATTAGTCACAGAAGGTGCTAAGAGTGATATGGCCCTTGGACTCCCCGGAGAATGAACACAAAAACAAATTTTTCACATTCAGACCCCTTTTTGAATGGAAAAACTAAGACTGCACCTGTTAAGGCAAATTTTTGCACAGTGCTCAGGGATGTTATATTTGAAGAGTGACACGTAGTACACACTGAATGCAGCTAGTCTGTATAATGTGACCCATCAATGTTATTTAATAGTTTGGTGCCCATTCAGGTTATACAATACACAATACTGCCCCCATGAGACATGGTTAAGGCTATGGTTGCACAATCAAGATTCAGGGAGATTGTCATTAAGGAGGACCTGTCAGCTCTCCTGACACGTCAGTTTTAGTAAATACTTGTATTCCCCATATAATTACTTCGGTACATTTTTACTTAGAATGCTACATTGTGCCATTCCTCTGTTATTCCTCCTGGAAATATATGAATAAATTAAATTTTGGAGGCTACCATTGCCTCTGTCAATAGTATGTGTCCCTACACAGTCTGTCACTGTCAGGACTGCCATGGTGTGTAGGGGCACACCCCTTTGATCAGGGAGACAATCAGAGTTGTCAATTCACACATTTCTAGGAGGATTAACAGAGGAATAGCACAACACATATTTCTGAGAAAATTGAATTGATACTTCATGGGAAACACAAGTATTTACTAAAATAGGCATGTCAGGATAGGTGACAGGTTCTCTTTAAGGCTTGGGCTACACAAGCAAAATTCAGGGAGCATTGTCATTTAACACAGGGGCGTAGCTAGGGGGGGGGGGGGGGCAGGTGGACCATGTTTCCCCCAGGCGCAACTAGGGGGTAGGGAAGGGGGGCGCTGCAGAGCAGCTGATGGCTGCTGTTAAGCACCCTGTAGGTCGGACACCTGCAGCAGCGATCAGCGTTAGAAAGAGCCAGCAGTTCATTCGGTGGTGTTCTGACTGAGGTCTGTGACGGCCCAGGAGTGGACCAGTCCAGTCACCTGACCTGTGACTGGGGTCAGAGGATTCAGGTCAAGTGATTGGACTGGTCCATTCCCGGGCTGTCACCGACACTTGTCAGAAGGAACTCCGCTGCTGCCTGCGACGCGTGACCTTCTCGGCTCCTCCAGTGAGTCACGTCAGGCAGCGTGGAGAGTGGTAGCGGTAGGCTACCGCTCTCTGCTATGTTTACCATGTGGTGCTAAGTACAAGGGGGGGAGTGTGGCGCTATTTACAAGGGGGGGGGGGGTGTGGTGCTCTTTACAAGGGGTTGTGTGGCGCTATTTACAAGGGGGGGCTTGTGGCGCTATTTACAAGGGGGGAGTGTGGCGCTATATACAAGGGGGGCTGTTTGGCACTGTTTACCAGAGGGGGGCTGTGTGGCACTATATACAAGGGGGGCTGTGTGGCACTATCTACAAGTGGGGGCTGTGTGTGGCGCTATCTACAACATGGGGCTGTGTGTGGCTCTATCTACAACAGGGGGCTGTGCGTGGTGATATCTACAAGCGGGGCTGTGTGTGGTGTTGTTTACAATGGGGCGATGTGTGTGGCGCTATCAACAAGGGGGGCTGTGTAGCGATATCTACAAGGGGGGGCTGTGTGGCGCTATCTACAAGGGGGGGGGGTCTGTGTAGGGCTATCTACAAGGGGGGCTGTGTGTCGTTAACTACAAGGGGGGGCTGTGTGTGGAGCTATCTAAAGGGGCTATGTGGCGTTATATACAAGAGGGTGGCTTTTTATGGCACTATCTACAGGGGGCTGTGTGTTGCGCTATCTACAGGGGGCTGTGTGTTGCGCTATCTACAGGGGGCTGTGTGTTGCGCTATCTACAGGGGGCTGTGTGTTGCGCTATCTACAGGGGGCTGTGTGTTGCGCTATCTACAGGGGGCTGTGTGTTGCGCTATCTACAGGGGGCTGTGTGTGGCACTATCTACAAGGGGTATTGTGTGGCCTCTTTAATTTATTTTCTTTTAATCTATTGTTATGTTAACTCCTTTATATAACTATATCACTTGTAAAATGTAGAAATGGTTTTATGCTTGAGTTACATTAAAAAAAATTGTGAAAAAATTGCACCTCATTGATTGGTAGAGCAAGCAAACATGGCGAGGGGGAATGAGATGTCGGGAAATAAGTTGAAGCCAATCTGAATCTTTGCCCCTGGTGCAGGAGAACCTAGCTACGCCTCTGATTTAACAAATTGCCTGCAGTTGTCTTCCGTGGCAGGCTACATCCGAATACCACTGAAGCTGTATCTAGCAATGTCTTTTGCCTTGACCCTGACAATACGACTAGATTTCAGAGCTTGTTGTGCTCAGACTAGCATTGAGAAGATCTTTTCTACCTTCTGTGTTTATTAAAGCACAAGTAATTAATAACCCCTAAGGAATATCCTAGGATCTGTGATCTGTCTCCGTAGTTATTGTGAGTTAAGATGGAATAGAGAACAGAACTACAAACACTAGTCTGAAGGGTCTTAGTGACTTTGCATCCCATCAGGACTTATAGTCTTCATTGTTGAAGCAGCTGGATAACCTAAAAATTATGTTCGAATAAAAATTCAAGATTGGTGTCTCGTCTTTATCTACAAGTGGGAGCCTAAACTTCTGCCGATTCTGTGAGGCTATGTTCACACGGCAAACCAAAAACGGCTGTAAAGTACAGAGCTGTTTTCAAGCGAAAACAGCCCCTAAATTTCAGCCATTTTAAGCAACTTGCGGTTTTAGCCATTTTTCGGGGCATTTACAGCTCGGCTGAAAATAGATAGTTTGAACGTACCCTAAGGCGGGATTCACACGACCGGGTCGTTCCCGAGCCCGAGTGTCGGCCGGTAAAATCGGCCATTTTGCCCGGCCGGTTTGCATAAAGTTATGCATCCGTGCCGGGCCGATCCGGACAGTGACATCAGCGGCAGCTCCTGAAGGGGAATCCCCATGTGTTCGGGGATTCCGCTTCAGGAGTTTCCCCTGATGTCACTGCCCAGATATGGACAGAGACATCAAGCGCTCTGTCCAGGAGCGGCTTCCCCGAAAACACGGGGATTCCGCTCCTTCAAGGAGCTAAAGTGCGGCTAGCACATAGTAGAGCGGGGAGATACCTCCCTGCTCTGCTATAGTGGCGTTGCTACAGTAGTAGTAGCAGCAGCTGCTGCTGCTACTAGCGGCGCCATCGAAGGTGTCGCAGTGCCAGGGTGCTTTTAACAAGCAGGGGAAGGGAGCCAGCGCAGCGCTCCCTCCACCTGCTGTACACCCCGGCCCTGCAACACAGTGTACAGCGATGCCATTCGTCAGAATGGCATCAACTCCTCCTCCTCACATGCACTCTGCGCTGTGAGGAGGAGGAGATAGAGCGCAAGCGCCGGGAAACCCGGCCATCACTCGGAATACATTCCGGTGATGGCCGTGTAATACCCGGCCCCATAGACTTCTATGGGAGCCGGGCGACCGGGTGCCCGGGCAAAGATAGAGCATGTCCTATTTTTTGACGGCCGGATTTCCCGGCCGTCAAAAAATCGGTCGTATGAATAGCCCCATTAGGGGTCTATCATTCCTAATGCAGCCGGGTGCCGGCCGATTTATGAACGGCCGGCACCCGGCCGGGAAACCCTGCCGTGTGAATGAGGCCTAATGCTACCATTGCAGCCTTTGTCACTTGTATAGTCCCAGCCTTAGGTAAAGCCCTTTTTACAAGTATCACATTATATGGCAAATTGTTATCAAGACACAACAGTGCTGTCTATAGGATGGGCCCACAATGATGATGCCCATGGGAACCAGGGACTATCTGTCATTTATCTAATATGGATTTGGGAGTTACTAGGACTATTTCCCTGTCCACCAGTATTTATAAATGGTCCCAATTGTTATCTGTGGTTATTAGTCTGATGGCTATAAAGTTATTGAGTAGCAGTAGAGCACATACATATCAATCTTCCTTGTTACTAATTCTGCCATTTTCTCATAGACCAGAATGGACGTTACCATGTTACCAGTGACAGGGACTTATTACACGAAAATTACTCTTTACGGCAGGCCAAACCGGAATTATGTACTGGGGATATCCCTACACCAGTTTTAGCATGTTATTCATGTTTTATAAAAAAAAATAAAAAAATCCTTAAATGAAAAATGCCTAATTTTTTTTGTAAATAACTGAATTAAACAAATGATAATAAAATATTTTGGAAATCGAGTATAGGGTTATTTTTGTATTACTTTCCATTGCATTCAGCTGCAAATAAATAAAATTTGTGGGGGTTGGTAGTTGGGGACTCCTAGTGATGCCCTGAATAGTGGGAGCCAATACTCCGTAAACAGCTGGAGCCCTTTGGCTCTGATGGACAGTTCCATGGCTCTATTGAATCATTGAAACTTACGCTTCTGTAAGTGTAAGTAAGAGGCCAATAAGAGCCAAAGTTGATTACATAGAGAGCTGGGACATCTTCATTTAAAACCCCAGCAAATATCCCCGCTTTCTAATTATTTTGTAAAAAATATTTTAATAAGGGGGTTGTCTGAGATTCACTTTTTTCTTTCAGAAATTGCGCCACTCTTGTTTATTGGCTTAGCTCGAATCAGTTGAATATGAATGAGCTGCAATACCAGATATAACCCATGAACGATGGTGGAGCTGTTTCTGGAAAAAAAAATAAAAAATATACCCTTTTTCTAATTTCAGGCTACCCCTTAAAAAAAGATAATGACTAATAAAATCTAACAAGAGCATCTTTTTAAGTTCATAATATTCCATACTTGTCTGTTTCCTATAGACTCTAACCCCCAAGTATTTAGTATAGATTAGTCAGTGCCTTTAGGGATTAAACACTCTGCACATGCCAAGCTTTTTTAGGATTGGGACACATGCTGGGAATACACGGGAATTCCTTTATGGCCTCCGACATGCAACACAATACATTTATCACTGGACTAATATCGGCCACATGAGTATATAGTCCCAGCGGCCGGGGCCTCTGCATATACCTTTTGAAAAAACTCCAATCGATTTGCAGAAATCACTCAGTCACCGCGCTCATTCATTTCACAGCTTGAACGTCTCATCTCTCAATATTTTCTTTATCTCCTTAAAAGGTTGAAGTTACGGAGAATTATTCTATAAAAAAAAATATTGATCTAATAATGTGTAGCATTGGTGTATTGCGGCATTTTTAGAAATTGTATTCTCCTCGTTATGTTGTTATTGTGACAATTTGATCTATGGGAGCAATTGACCAATTAGCCAATCAAATAATAAGAAAATCAATATTCGTGCATCTTAATGTCATGTAAGGCCTGTTTCTGGCTGTAATTCAGAAGCATTTTCCCATCCCTATTACGGCGAGGCCTAACGCGTTTTACAGAACCACCAAAGATCACCTAGAACCACATCGGATCCTGGTACTGCGGCCATAATATAGACCATAACATGCGGCTTAATAATGGCAGTCTTAAAGATAACCTGTCTGCTCTTCTGACATGTCTGTTTTTTTAAATACTTGAATGAAAAAACAATTGTGAAATATATTTTCTTAGAATCCTGCATCGTGCCGTTCTTCTGTTATTCCTCCTTGGAAAAAAAATACATTCACAATTGGTTGTTACCATTACCCTTGTCAATGGGCTGCGTACCTACACATCACATTGCACAACTGGTTGGACAGTGTCAGACTGTGCTGGAACACACACTATTGAAAGGGGGAATGGTAATGACCATCTGTCAATTTATTCATATATTTCCAGGAGGAATAATAGAGGAATCACCCAATGCAGAATACTAAGAATAGATGCTGTAGAATTATTATTTTATGGGGAATACAAGAGTATACTAAAATAGACTTGTCAGGAGATAGACCCCGAGTTTTGGGCTACATGGGTTGCACCGTGACGTATACCAGGGAATTGCGCAACTAATGTATTATACTATTGCACACGTGTCTCACATGCAATTTTTTTTCAATTTGTCTGAAAAACTGTGCAATTTGATCGAATGGCAAATAAACCTCAGGGGTCAAAGAAAAGAATTAAGAAAAATATTGTGTGGCACTTGCATGTACCTGGCACTGGTGTGCAATTCACTGCATCTCTTTATAACGCGATGCGTGACAGAAGTCGTGATTTTTTTTTCGTTTGGCCCCATACTTACGGGGGTTTTCCTTCTGCAATGTTTTGTCCTCTTCTCTTTCAGTGAATGCACAAACAGAGTCGCCTTAAATATTTATAAGGACATTTTGGGAATAAAAAGGATGCACAATAACACGTCTCTTTGTCTACCCAGTGTTTAATAACAAGATTCTTTCTGGATTATAAAAAAGATATCCAGCTTCCATGGCAAATGATAATGATAATGCTCTTTGAAAATGAAGAACTTAACTAAACCACTCTAAAGTCCCCCGCTGGGCTCCGACCAGCTGAAATTAATTCAAGGCGACAGATAAAAATTTTAACCAGTCCGACTGGAGATGACGGATGTGACAGCACTCAGTTAAACTGTCTTTTAGTGGAAAATGTATGTGTATTTGTCAAGTGATGTGACATTACTGGTCTGGGCGAAATACAAAATCAACCAGTGACAATTTGCATCAGGAATGAAACGAAACTAGCTAGAAAAAGTTGTAAAACAAAAAAACTCAAATAAAATTATATATATATATATATATGTAAAAAAAAAAAAAAAAAAGAATAAAAAAAATATATATATGTGTGTGTGTGTGTACAACAGGCATATACATTGAGATACATATAAAAGTGTAGCAGAGCTGAATTTGTCAACATCTCTTAACTGTCTCTTCATACCGATTCTATGAGAACGCAGGCGGTCTAATACTATTTGCTATGAAAAAACACACACACACACACGCACACACACACGCACTTTTTTAAACACTCTTTGTGTGATTCAACTCCTATGCTGAGGTTTACTTGCAGTCCTATGTAAAACCATCAATAACACAAACAGATGACAAACTCAGCACTGTATATGTAGTAGAGCTGACTTTGTCATTAATTCTTTGTGACTGCTTGGTGTGTACAGATTAATCCTGCAGTCCTATGTAGTGACACCATGTGATATGGAGATGAATTGAGCCATGTAATTACATTACCTTTCGTTTGGGGGGAGTTTGGGCTTTCTTCTCCTCTGGGATGGGGAAGGTAAAAGAGGTTGTTTTACTTTTATTAACTATTGATTGTCATATTGTCTAATATTTGTATTAAAAATAATCCAAATAAATAAAAAAAAAACTTACATTATCTCTTCTACATCTGACAAACTTAGCGTTGCTACATCTGTATATCTAGATCTATAGATGCGGGTGGCTCGTATAGTTTTTTTTTTGGGGTTTTATATATTATTGTAAAGAATTATTTCTATGAATGGCAATCCTGCTAGATGACTGGATAGAAGGTGCGTGATCTGTACGTTGGTTTTGCGCGCTATGACATACATTAGTTGGACGCGTCTCATTCTTTGTATATGAAGCCTGCGCAGCTGTAAAGGTTAGCCAATCTATTTAAATGTATTCTTCAGCCGAGTTGACTTGACTTGACCTGCCTTGATTTAAAGTAGATTTAGGGAGGAATCAGTCAAGCTTGCAGTTTATTGCAAAATGGTGTCACGGGGACATTACAAAAGGCGTGTGATTATTGAGGCCCGGATATTGCTGGCAAGTCAAGACTTCTGAAACCTTAGACAGTAAGTGAGTTTACCGCATACGAGTCATTTTTAATATGTCTTAGGAGCAGATGCTACCAAGTCACAGTTGCTCCCAGCTAGATCTGCTGAAGTAATTGAGTTTTCAGTATTATTCTGCTTATTTTTTCCCCCTTTATAATCAAATTGTATTATCATAATTTTGTTATTTCAATGCATCACTCACTGTGAACCTCAATAACGTTCAAGGCCACATCTGGATTGTATTATCAGCTCTTCAATGGGAGACACAATAAACGAGTGATTAGTGTGTTGGAGAAACAAATTGGAACACAATAAACAACACTCCTCCTGCGCCTTTGACTGTGCTCGAGATGGTGGAGTGGACCCTGAATGGTGGGCGGCATTGTGTGGTGGTTTCATTTAGTATTAGGAGAAATCGGGAATGGACGTCTTGAGAAGATGGCATTGTATGGATATAAAGGGAGCGTTGGGTTTCTTTAGTGCCAGATTGACGTTTGTAACAACATGGGGTCTATCCACGTTCATAAAGGTGTCCAATCTGAGGTCCGTTCTCATCTTTACGACAGCTCCTGCTGCATAATCCTATATAACAATATGTGCCATGATTGGTTCGATTTTATCATCATCTCCATGGACACAATCAAATCGATGGATCCAAATGACATGTGATCATATATTTTATAGAGACATACCAGTAGCCTATGTGCCTAGAAATGTACACCTCGATTTAAGGGCATGACCACACGTGGCGGATTTCCTCCGCAACTGTCCGCATCAATGCCGCACAGAATCTGCGTTGCAGATTCTGCTGCGGATCTGCACAAAATGTGCAGTAAATTGATGCGGACTAGCTGCTGCGGACTGCGGTAAAAGTACTTCCCTTCTCCCTATCAGTGCAGGATAGAGAGAAGGGACAGCACTTTCCCTTGTGAAAGTCAAAGAAATTCATACTTACCGCCCGTTGTCTTGGTGACGCGTCCCTCCTTCGGCATCCAGCCCGATCTCCCTGGATGACGCGGCAGTCCATGTGACCGCTGCAGCCTGTTATTAGCCTGTGATTGGCTGCAGCCGTCACTTAGACTGAAACGTCATCCTGGGAGGCCGGACTGGAGACAGAAGCAGGGAGTTCTCGGTAAGTATGAACTTCTTTTTTTTTTACAGATAGCTGTATATTGTGATCGGTAGTCACTGTCCCGGGTGCAGAAACAGTTACTGCCGATCGCTTAACTCTTTCAGCACCCTGGACAGTGACTATTTACTGACGTCTCCTAGCAACGCTCCCGTCATTACGGGAGCCCCATTGACTTCCTCAGTCTGGCTGTAGACCTAGAAATGCATAGGTCCAGCCAGAATGAAGAAATGTCAAGTTAAAAAAGACGGATCCGCAGCACACATAACATGTGCATGACAGCTGCGGACTTCATTGCGGAAATTAGAATCTCCATTGAAGTCAATGGAGAAATTCTGCCATGAGTCCGCCACTGCTCCGCAACAGACAGAGCATGCTGCGGACACCAAATTCCGCTCCGCAGCCTATGCTCCGCAGCGGAATTTTACGCCTCGTCTAAACGAACACTGCTAAATTAAAGTGTAAGTCAATGGACAAACGGCTCCGCTGCGGATTAACGCTGCGGAGTGTCCGCAGCGGAATTTAAGTGAAATTCCGCCACGTGTGAACCCAGCCTAAAGGATGTTTCCAGGTCCTGAAAATTTCGTTTTTATCTGGTGTCAAGGAACACTCCATTAAATGATACATCATTATGTCTAGCACAGGGCCTATTGGGTGGTCCATGACACCAGGGATTCAAAGAACAGTATAGAGAAAATTCTTGTGTCGTGGTACCGCCCCCTTAAGGTCTTAAGGGTAAGGTCACACGGGGCGGCCACATTGCGTTTTTAAACTGCAGCAAGTCACTTTTCAATAGAAGTCAATGGTGACATTTTTGTTATGGACAGACGGCTGCTATTATATTACAATGTGTTTTTTCTGGGGTTGACCGCATCTTCATAATGTCTGACCGCATGGGGTTAATGACCGCGCTGCCAATATTGTTGCTGAGCTGCTTGCGTTTTTGCTAACAGTTCTGCAATGCCTTGTAATGAACTATATACAGGAAGCGCCTAACAAACTTCAACACCAGAGAAAACCATGTCCATAATCTATGTGCGTAAAAAAACGCAACAGAACAGCAGCGTTAGAGACAAAAAACACATGCAGTTTACCTCATGCAGTTTTCAAACGCAACAAAATCACGTCAACGACGCACCGTGTGGCCTTACCCTAATTAGGCATAACACAGTTTCTTTTAAATTACTCTCTCAACTCCCAAAATCTTACTTAGTTAACAAAACGCGGAGGTCTTAGATTAAGACTACACGGAGCGTCCCTGAGACGGTCGCAACGCGGCTAACAACTCCGCCGGCACCATGTTTGGTGCGGCTGTCAAACAGCCTGTTAGTGGCCGCACATTAATGCGGGTAAACTGTCCCTTTAAATGTAAAATCATGCGGCCATGAATTAATACACCCTTTATGGCAGCACGATTTTGCAGGTTACAAGTTACCCCCTATTCATTCTCTATGGCAGCGCCGGAAAAAGCCGAACACTGCACTCGGCTATCTCCGGCGCTCCCATAGAGAATGAATGGAGCGGCAGTGCGCATGAGCGTGCAACCAGAATACCCCTTAACAAGGTATTTGACAGCCGCTCCTACATAGTGCTAGCGCGGTTGTTGGCCACGTTGCGACCGTGTCAGGGCCGCTCCGTGTGGCCTTACCCTTAGGGTTTTTTATTGCCTGCTTCTTCTAAAACAGCACCACACCTGACCGATGTCACCTATATACAGGTTTCCATTCTACTGTATGATGTCACCCATATACAGGTTTATTTGCCTGATCAGTGTCTATTGAAATACTTTATAAACCATCTTATGAGTATCTGACTGTCTAGAAACCCTTCGAGGTCCATTCACAGCTGTCCATGTCTTCATCGCAGTGAACTTGTAGAGGTGATGATAGCAGTGAGATATGATATAGATGACAACACATTAGGAGAAGCTCTCAGGACAAATATTCTTCCTTTGACTTGTAATTAATTCCACTTTGTGATAACTTGTAATGTTCACACCTGTTCTTCTTCTGAGATATGTGCGTGTATCATTATCTGCGCCATGATATCATTTAAATTATAGTGGAAAATTCTCACATTGCCCCCTACTGCTCATAAAATATAGGACTTGCTTCATTACACTTAGAACTAGAACCCCCTCCTATTAAAGGGATTTTCCCATCAGAGTCATTTATGACATATCCACAGGATATGTCATAAATGTCAGAAAGATGTGGGTCCCACCTCTGGCTTCCGCACCTACCTCTAGAACGGGGCCCCCTAAACCCCGCTCTAGCTTTTTGTGCTCCCTCTGCCTCCCCAGCCACTTCCTAATTACATGGTTAAGTAGAACGAGCAGTATTAGGGTATGTTCACACAGAGTTTTTTGCAGGCAGAAAATTTTGCCTGGAAAAATCAGCTCCGGTTTAAGTGGTTTTGCACCACAGGCGTTTTTTTCCACGATTTTTACCTATTTCTTCAACAGGCAAAAGGAAAAGTCTGTGAGCGTTTTTTGACATAAAACACGTAAAAAAAACGTGTCAGCCGTTCGCATTGATTTCAATAGGGTATTTGAGGTGGAAAACTCCTCAAGATAAGGCATGTCGCTTCTTTTTCCCATGAGCATTTTTATCTGCTTACGGGAAAAAACGCCTCCACCTACCATTGAAAACAATGGGAGGAAATTTCGGACACTTTTTGCCGTGGTTTCCGCTGCAAAAAACGTGTCAAACTCTGTGTGTACAAGGCCTTATAATTCTAACTTTTCTTCATGAGTCGTTCTTGGTCTATAGGAAAGTCTGTAGCATCTTCAATGTAAGAAAAAGACAAAGCGCACCAATAGCGTGAAATCTGACGGATACTAATGGTAAGTTTAGTGGTGTGGGTATAACACTCACCTCTTGGAGCTGTGAATATTGAGGCACAACTCTATTGAAAGCGGGAGGTAATGGTGGATCGTCGGCTGCTCTCCCGGTGGATCTGGTAGGAGGATGTAGGGAAAAAAACAATGAACTTTGGATAGTGCCGCCGAAAATCCTGATGATCAGGGTGGTTATCAGCAGTGCCAATAGGACAACATGTTTCAAGATGTTTACATTTTAAGTAGATCGACCTATAAAGTGGAGATGATGTCCAGCTGCGGAGCCCAAGGTGGAGGTATTCACCGTCTCTTATTATGTGTCGCCATGTTTGTGTATATCAGACCTGCAGTACTGGGTCCATTCCTGCTGTTTGTCCGCAAGAACAACGACTCATGTAAGGGCGGGTTCACACATAGCGGAATTTCACTTAAATTCCGCTGCGGACACTCCGCAGCGTTAATCCGCAGCGGAGCCGTTTCTCCATTGACTTTCACTTTAATTTAGCAGTGTTCGTTTACACGATGCGTACAATTCCGCTGCGGAGCATAGGCTGCGGAGCGGAATTTGGTGTCCGCAGCATGCTCTGTCTGTTGCGGAGCAGTGGCGGACTGGTTGCGGACTCATGGCGGAATTTCTCCATTGACTTCAATGGAGAGTCAAAATTCCGCAATGAAGTCCGCAGATCTTATGTGTGCTGCGGAGCGTATTGTTTTTACTACCATGACATTTCTTCATTCTGGCTGGACCTATGTATTTCTAGGTCTACAGCCAGACTGAGGAAGTCAATGGGGCTCCCGTAATGACGGGAGCGTTGCTAGGAGACGTCTGTAAATAGTCACTGTCCAGGGTGCTGAAAGAGTTACGCGATCGGCAGTAACTGTTTCTGCACCCGGGACAGTGACTACCGATCTCAATATACATGTATCTGTAAAAAAATATATAAGTTCATACTTACCGAGAACTCCCTGCGTCTGTCTCCAGTCCGGCCTCCCAGGATGACGTTTCAGTGTAAGTGACGGCTGCAGCCAATCACAGGCCAAGCACAGGCTGCAGCGGTCACATGGACTGGAGCGTCATCCAGGGAGGTCGGGCCGGATGCCGAAAGAGGGACGCGTCACCAAGACAACGGGCGGTAAGTATGAATTTCTTTGACTTTCACTAGGGAAAGTGCTGTCCCTTCTCTCTATCCTGCACTGAATAGGGAGAAGAGAAGCACTTTTCCTGCAGTCCGCAGCGGCCAGTCCGCATCAATTTTCTGCACATTTTGTGCAGATCCGCTGCAGAATCTGCAACGCAGATTCTGTGCGGCATTGATGCGGACAGTTGCGGAGGAATTCCGCCATGTGTGGTCATGCCCTAAATGTTCCCTTAGCTACTTTTTTTTATTAAAGGGACTCTGTCACCAGTTCATCAATTCCCTATCTCCTAACTAATCTAATAGGTGCATTGCTGCTGATAACTACAGTGTGATTTTTTTTTTTAAACATTTATTATTTGCAAAGTTGAGTATTTTTCTAAATATGTAAATGAGCCTTTATTAGACAAGTGGGAGGTAACACCAGGTATTCCCCCGAGGTGGAGCCTCCTCACAGCCTCTGACGCTGTCCTATCAGCATGAAGCTGCTTCACACAGTGTGAGAGACTGAGGCTGGAGGGAAGGGGGATCACTTCAAACAGCCATATTTTGGGCTGTGGACCACCTAGAACAGTGGTTCTGGTGGCATATGAAAGAGAATAGTCACCTGGAGTTTCCAAAGTGCGTTATTTTTGTCCCTACATCATTGCAATGTAAGAAAACATATCTGTGAGATGCAGCTCTCCAGGGTTTGAGAAGGTTTCCTATTAAATCAGTTTCTCCAGATCATTGTATATATTCTATATTAAATTGCTGATGTTTTATTTCTACTGGAGGAGTGTATGTGGCATGGCCGTGGTGGGGCAATGGAGGCAATGGAGAAACCAGAGGCTGAAAGAGGGGTCTAGCCAAAGGTGGGTCCATAGTGGTAGTAAAGATGTGTTCCCTTCTGTGCAGCTGGTTTGGATACAATCTTCTCCTTAGGGCATGACCACACGTGGCGGATTTCCTCCGCAACTGTCCGCATCAATGCCGCACAGAATCTGCGTTGCAGATTCTGCTGCGGATCTGCACAAAATGTGCAGTACATTGATGCGGACTAGCTGCTGCGGACTGCGGGAAAAGTGCTTCCCTTCTCCCTATCAGTGCAGGATAGAGAGAAGTGACAGCACTTTCCCTAGTGAAAGTAAAAGAATTTCATACTTACCGGCCGTTGTCTTGGTGACGCGTCCCTCCTTCGGCATCCAGCCCGACCTCCCTGGATGACGCGCCAGTCCATGTGACCGCGGCAGCCTGTGCTTGGCCTGTGATTGGCTGCAGCCGTCACTTACACTGAAACGTCATCCTGGGAGGCCGGACTGGAGACAGACGCAGGGAGTTCTCGGTAAGTATGAACTTATATTTTTTTACAGATACATGTATATTGAGATCGGTAGTCACTGTCCCGGGTGCAGAAACAGTTACTGCCGATCGCTTAACTCTTTCAGCACCCTGGACAGTGACTATTTACAGACGTCTCCTAGCAACGCTCCCGTCATTACGGGAGCCCCATTGACTTCCTCAGTCTGGCTGTAGACCTAGAAATACATAGGTCCAGCCAGAATGAAGAAATGTCATGGTAGTAAAACCAATACGCTCCGCAGCACACATAAGATCTGCGGACTTCATTGCGGAATTTTGACTCTCCATTGAAGTCAATGGAGAAATTCCGCCATGAGTCCGCCACTGCTCCGCAACAGACAGAGCATGCTGCGGACACCAAATTCCGCTCCGCAGCCTATGCTCCGCAGCGGAATTGTACGCATCGTCTAAACGAACACTGCTAAATTAAAGTGAAAGTCAATGGAGAAACGGCTCCGCTGCGGATTAACGCTGCGGAGTGTCCGCAGCGGAATTTAAGTGAAATTCCGCCACGTGTGAACCCGCCCTTACATCCTGTCTGGATTTCAGCCTAGAAATTTCCACTACCCAAGACCCGTGATTGGCACAAAGAATAGTTTTATTGGGAAGTTATTTTTTCAGTTAGTAAACATAAGCGTTCTGTACTTTATTCCTGTGCGGACCGGCAAAACGTATCTCATATGACGCCTTTGAAGTTTCCTGATAACACAGCCTTTCATATTGTAAACTGACTTGATTCATTCTAATTTGATTCACTTAATAAGCGTGTCCTGTTTTACTTCTGTCTATCTAAAAATATGCTACACGTTCTAGATCGAAAATGTCTAGAACAAAATGTCTTATCTTTGTCCATATGTGCCCTTGGTTTCCTTTATTTGAAGCCTTTTTCTACAGAAATGTGGGCGTACAAGAGCAATATACCGTAATGTTTTGTAATTGTATCTGTCCCCTGACATTTCCAGGCATTGCAGCACAGTCATAGGCAGATTTACTAATACTATGGAAGTTTTAGATGTAAACTTAGACAAGGCAGTCAGAAAATCTGCCAAATGTATCAAAGTGATGCACTTTGTATGATATATTTGGCGCACCTTGCTAGACATGCTAGACACTTTCCTCTTCCTTATACAGCCTATTAGTTGACTTAGTGTCCGCTTGTTTTTCGGCGCACAGTGTTACTTTTTACAGTTACAATTTTACAGTATACCTGTCTTTTACCTATCTCTAAATCGGAAAGACAGGTATCCCTTTGACAGTATTCCTGAAAAATGGCGCTCTTGGTCTTCACAGCACCACAGCTCCCTTCAAGTGAAATAAAATGAGTAAAGGAACTGCAGCGCTTAACTTCAAAGCTTCCTATAGTGTGAAAACCCCTTTATAAGAGAGACTGTATCCCGAAACAGGTAAATGGCAATCTAGGCTCTGCTACATCTACAACCTCATTATTATTAGAAGATTATTCACATGAGCGTGTCCGATTTGCGTCTGCAAAAAAAAAGGCCTTTTTAAATCCATGTGAATGTACACTTTGCGTCAGTGTGGTCTCCATGTGTAAGACGTTTTCCTCTATGTCTTTTGACTCTTTTGCAAGAACTTCCTGGTTTCACTTTTCTTTTTTTTCTGAATTTCTTAGCAACGGATCAGTGAGAAGCGGAAAGCACATGGTTATCGTCCGTGTTCTGCTGTTGCTGTTTTTTTCCATACACCCAGAGACTTTAATGGGCGAGTCTGGTCCCCAAAAACGAACCAGAATAGGACATGCTGTGAGTTTCTCGCAACGGACACATGCCCCAAAAGAGAAAACGGATGTGTGAATAGCGCCATTGACTTGTATTGGTTAGTGTGCTGTCCGTTGATAAAACGGACAGTACACGGACGGAAAATAAGTTCTTCTGAATTAGGGCCCTTTTACACTGGCCAATTATCAGGCAAATGAGCATTCACAAAACGGTTGTTTCCGATAATTGCTCTGTGTAAACAGAGCAACGATCAGCCAATGAACAAGCAAACGTTGATCGGCGCTCGTTTACACGGGCCAATTATCGGGCAAATGAGTGTTCAAAGAACGCTCATTCCTGATAATTGCCCTGTGTAAACAGGGAGACGCGCTGCCGACATGATAATAATGTATGGGGACCAGACCAACGATCGGAGTAATGACCACTCGTCCCCATACTAGCGCCTTGTGAAAGGAGCAAGCTAACGCCGATCAACGCTGCGCTCGTTGCACCTGCTACAATGTGCCGTTGCAAAAGTAATATAATTTGCCTAAACCAAACATTCACAGCTTATAAAACAGCTGCTAATTTGTATGCAAATCTGTAGATAGGAGATAAAGTAGTGATAATGGGGGTTTATATCAGGGGAGTAGCTAAAGGCTCATAGGCCCTAGTGCAAGAATTCAGCTTGGGACCCCCTACCCCTCCCCAACACTACCAGACCCCTGCGCACACCTATGCCCAGCTGCCTTGCCCGAAAGACCCCATGAATGCCCCCATAGCTGCCCCACAGTATAATGCCCCCCATTGCTGCCTCAAACACAGTATAATGCCCCCATAGCTGCCCCACAATATAATGCCCCTATAACTGCCCCCAAAGTGTATTGCCATTTATAGCTGTCAGATACAGTATAATGCCCCCCATATCTACCCCATACACTATAATGCCCATACAAGATAATAACCCCACAGCTGCCCCATACACTATAATGCCCATACAGCATAACGATATGACAAGCACTGCTCATTCCTCTGCTGATCGCTGCCCTGTTTACACAGAGAAATTATCGGCAACTAACGTTCTATGAACACTCGTCTGCCCGATAATCGCCCAGTGTAAAACCCCCTCTAGCCTAAGCGGCTGATAACAGGGAACACTAGATAATATTTACCTCCACTGCAAATGGAGATAGTTTTGTGTCCCTTTAAAGGCTATGAACACCTCTGAAAACATTTTTATTTTTTTTAAGTAAAAATGTATCAGTGTGATTGGTGCAACTTTGTAATTACTTTTTATTAAAAATCGTCTGACTTTTTCAGATACAGCTGCATTGTATCCTGTATACAGAGCAGCTGTATTGTGCGATAAAACCTGTATCCGTCATGTCCGCGGTACTGACGGGTTCAGTGTCAGCGGGTCCACGCAGGATCGAGATGTTATCGATCACATCTAAGTTCACAACTTAGATTTGATGGATAACAGGTGGATCCTGCGTATCCGAGACAAGCAGGACCCGCTGTCACTCAACCCGTCAGTCCCGCTGGCCTGACAGATACAACTCTCAGCGCAAGATACAGCTGCTCTGTATACAGGATACAAAGCAGCTGTATCTCAAAAAGTAAAAATAATTTTTGATAAAAAGTAATTACAAAGTTGCACCAATCACACTGATACATTGTTTTATTAAAAAAAAATGTTTTCAAAGGTGTAAATAGCAGTTTCTTGATTTTAATGCATAGTTCCAGTATTATAGACCTATTGTTATTACCTTTTCACTCAAACAACCCAGAACTGTATATTTAGAAGTCCATTATTATCAGTACTCGTGAATTAAGGCCACTCTGCTGCTAAATGCTCGTTGTCATCATCTTATTATTATCAGTCCTGAGATGGATTTTTGCTCTAGTGACACAACTTGTCCCATATTTCCCATATCAATATCATTTGCAAAAATAAGACGGGCTACTCGCAGGGTTGTAATTTGCAGAATCAATCAACATAAATTACACATGATCTCTGATGAAAGCCATTATGTAAAAAGGTTAAATATAATCTTAGGTTAATTTATACTAATGTCATTACATTTGCATGAAAATTGTATTAGAATCAGACATCATGTGATTTTAAAGCAAATGATGTTCTTTTTCTCTCCGTCTACGGTCCCAGGCAGCCGGGAATAATGCATCAATCTAAAAGAGGAGAGACTGGTTTGCAAACAGCACAATGTCAGTGTCAATATTTTAGTTTTACATTTTGCGAGAAATAATTCTTAGCTCTCGTAGATGGAAGATAATAGTTTAACCTTGGGCTTCGTTTAGGATATAAACCTAGTAAAGAGGACCTGGCAGTTCTCCTAGTCTGTCTATTTTAGTTAAAATAACAATGCTGGAGCATCTTTTCTTAGAACTTGTGCCAATCCTCTGTTATTCCTCCTGGAAATTTCTGATTAATTGACAACTGGGTGTTACCAATCATCTTGCCAATAGATTATGTCCCTACACAGTTTGTGGAAGTAAAAACACTAGGAAAAAAGCAAACAGAGGCGCTTTATGTGGTAATATATCAGTATAGGTGGCACTAGAGAGTAATAGCTTTTACGCTCCCCTTTTTGGGTTGTGCAAGAGGCATAACCACTACATGGGCTCGTTAGAATGGGTATTGTGGGGTCCAGACTGTAAGGGTATGTTCACACGTAGAGTCAGGAACGTCTCAAAATACGGAGCTGTTTTCAAGGGAAAACAGCCCCTGATTTTCAGACGTTTTTTGAGCAACTCACGTTTTTTGCAGTTTTTTATGGCCGTTTTTGGAGCTGTTTTCATTGGAGTCAATGAAAAACGGCTCCAATTACGTCCCAAGAAGTGTCCTGCACTTCTTTGATGAGGCTGTTATTTTACGCGCCGTCTTTTGACAGTGACGCGTAAAATGACAGGCCGTCGGCACAGAACATCGTAAGACCCATTGAAAGTAATGGGCAGATGTTTGCCGGCGTAAAATGCCTCCAATACGTCTGAAAATAGGTCGTGTGAACCCAGCCTAACAGAAAATAATGGAATATGTCCTGGACTGCACTGTCACTGGAAGTGTTTAAAGAAAAACGTAGATTAAAGTCTTGCATAATATTTCAAAATGTATTTCTATGTTTCTGACACAATCAGTGATAACCCTAATGACAATGGCAATGGTAACATCTAATTGTCAATTTATTTATACCAGGGAGAGTAACAGAGGGACGTCAGAACACAAAATTCTAAGAACAGATGCTCCAGCATTGTTATTTTATTTTACTATTTAACAGACACATCAGGAGAGCTGACAAGTTCTTTATAATATTTAACTTCCGGTGCAAATTCCTCTTCCCATTTTTGGAAAGTATTGGCCACCCCGTTGGATCAGTGTGGGGGGAGTCTATACATTTTTGCCTTGCTTAGGTCAGTGCTATGAGTGACGGATACATGTATTGACTGATAAGGGAATGTTGTTTGTAAAGACTTTCCTAGTAATCGGAGGCAGTCCCTTATAGGATCTCTGTGTCCACGTTATCTGAGACAGTCCCTTATAGGATCTCTGTGTCCACGTTCTTGACTTGCATGTGAGTTTTATTTTTGTTATAATCTTGAAGCGCTTCCTGCTCCAGTAATGTCCTAATATCCTGATACATTATGTCAGCCAAGCAGCATGGAGGATAAGAGCGGAAGCATGACCTTAGAAAAGAACTGTAGGATATCGGCAGATTTAGGATTAACAATTGTCTCTCATTACATATAGTTTCCATTTTCCTTGTCTGGCGGAGCCGGCACATTCAACACCTTACAAGCAGCACAGTCACCTCCTCCAGATCTGTGTTTTCTGTAAGGGTGAATTCACACGTGGCAGATTTATTGCAGAAATAAGGAAGCAGAAGGCTCCGTCACAGTATAGTGGCCGTGCTGGGACACTGCAGCTCTGCTCCTATTGAAGTGAATAGGAGCAGAGCTGCAGTACTTCAGAACGTCCGCTATACAGTGGTCAGAGCCTTCTGCTTCCAGCACCAACCACTACATAGTTTCCGGCTCTCGGAAGCAGACGGAACAACTGATCGGTGCAGCATCCGGGTGTCGGACCCCCACCGATCATATACTGGTGACCTATCCAGTGGAAGGTTCATCAGAATAAAAAACAGCCCTGAGCCTTGACAACCCCATTAAGAAGACACCAGAATTATAAATGGCACATGGTGGATGGGGGCCCTGTTACAGGTTTTGCATTGGGGGCCAGGAGCTCAGAGCTACGCCCCTGGGCATGTATAGCATCATTATATCACTGTACAATTGGCATGATAAGTCATTGTGCCTCCACACGTTCGGTGAGGTAACATCTGGAGCCCATTGGCACTTGGGTGCAGGGGCCCGGCTGATACCTTGACATCACCTATAGCTACTCCGCTGCCATAACTACAACATACATTCGGTCTGACCAGATTATAAAGAGATTGCACCTCATCCGCAGACACATGTAACAATGGAAATCCTCATTTCACAGTCAGGAAAAAAAAATAACCCTTCACCCGCTCTTTTGCCAGTTTCTGGATGATGTATGTGTAGGTTCTTGTAATAATTCAGTGTCATTGATGAAATAATATAGTGGGAAATGTACGGCCGTGTGTAGGGTAATTGCGTTGCCTAATGAAATGTCTTCAATAATATATTTGAACAATCTTAACACTGTCACAAAAATTGTGCGACCTGCTCTCTTTTTCATAAGTAATTTAATATTGGCGAGCGGTAATGTACGCCAGGATGGCACGCGGTGGGCTTTTAATGCTGATCTGTGTATTCTCTCTTCACAAGACTAATTCCTGCTAGCAGGTTACGTGCTTTGCTGGAAATCGTGAATATGTAAAAATGACATTAACGCATCTTTTATGACTGACTGGTTCCACAGATAGGTGAGGAGAAATACTCCAGTGGTTTGGAGGAGGCTGGTAATTATAAGTCCTTCCTCCTGAAGGCTTCACGGCCGGTGCCTCTCATGGAGACACGGTGAATGAAGCATGACTGCCTAGGGCGCCATAGTCCCAAAGGCCGAGAGTTGTTTATAATGTTTTTTTCCTGAAAAATATAAACAATCACTTATAGGGATGAGTTTCTAAAAGGATATATACATCTAAAATACAACACGCAGTCAAGATCAGTATAATATTAACTCCGAGGTCCATCGGTATTACACAGATGCAGCAGAGCTGAGTTTGCAACTCATCATATGATCATATTATCTCATGGTCTCTCAACCTATATCATTAATATTACGATTCCCCATCAAGACAGACACACTAGGCCTGTACAACTTCAGCTCTGCTACATCTACAGGCAAAATTATGTAAATTGTGTACACAGTAGCATAGTATGATTTTATTTCTTAAAATTAATTTCCCCCTAAAATATAAAAAAAATAATTCTTCATATTTTTCAATATTCTGTTCAGCAGAATTATCTTGGATTTCTAAAAGTGACAATACCTGCCATTACAATGACTATGTAAGTTGTCACTCATCTTTTTACAGATCCAGAATGGCATCTGTTTGAATTTGTGTGTAGAGTTCAACCCCCTCTTTATCCCACCTGATTTACTTGTGTAAAGTGGCAGTCTTCACTGTAGTTCTAGAATTCTATTCATGACCCAGGAAGATCAGGATGAACAGATATTGCACTGAATTATCAGAGGATTGAAGTGGTAAGATAAATCTATACTTTTTAGAATAAAACATGTCATTACTATTATGTTACATCCATTGTCTGGGGATATATTGGGCTACTAGATTCGTGTGCAGTAAAGTAACCTGCAAAAGGTAAATTTGTATCCTATAGAAAGTAAATAAATAAATCAGGGAAATCTGATGTGGAAGGCGTCCAAAGATAGAGGTTAGACCCCTGTTTATATGCCAGGTTTTTATTATATAAGTATGAACCAATAACATTCGCTTTCTATGATCAGTATGTGCACCCATGGGTAATCTACATGAAATATTTTTATTATATAGCTTGTGGAAATCATAAGCTCGTTGCGAGAAACTACCACTGCCATCATCCTAACGCTATGAATTAAAGTGATAGACCCTGGTGGGTCATACAGCGATATAGCCAGAATCCATGCGTTGATTCTTGGAGACACATGTCCAGTTTGATTATTCATATGGTTAATTTAAAGCGGCTCTGGCATGTCTGCACTTCAGTATACAGCACGGACTGCGTGTTTTATTCACAGTGTACATCTAGTCACTCTGCCCATCCAGATGCCAAGTGACCCCTACACCAATGTGCGGCACACCAGTCCGCCAATTTTGGCAATGGTACATAAGAAAACATAGGCAAGGGTTTATTTACACATATACAACTATTGCCTATGGCCATTTCTATTATTACTAAGTACAGAGCTAGTATAGCGGAGTTTACAATTCACTGTGAAGTCACGATGGCCGCGTTTATTACTACTGATGTTTCTTATGCCAGTCTAACAAAAAAGATTGTTGGAGTGAAATGCGGCATATTTATTAAAAGGTGCGTGCCTGTTCTAAAATGAGAAAATAAAATCTACGCTTGCTATGAACAGGCATCGATTTGCACCGCAATTTGCACCATTTTCTGGCTTTAGTAGTAATAAAATTGTCTAAAAGCTGTAGACCACGCCCACTTTCGATAGACCGCTCCCACTTTTGGCGAAACTTTTTAAAAATAGTGAGTGCCGGGATACGTAACTAGCAAATATTTGTGCAAAAATGGGGTTCACCTTCATTTGCATCTTTTTTGCGCTCAGTTTACACCAAAACTGGTGCCAATTAATGAATAAATGTGGGCCCACGTGTTTTCTGTAGTTTTTGCAGGTAAACCTTCACAATTATCTAGTCAGCACAAATGATGTGACCTTAAAGAGTTAAGTGTCACGCTGCACGCTTTTTACTATAGCTTCTTTAGAATGAATGTATTGTGAATAATGTTAGTATTGGATATTGACAGTATATACAGTATCGCGTGTCTCCGTATTTATGTTATTCTTCTTCCCTGTAAATGACACCATACTGCAATAGCTTACAAACTAGATGTGACCAGGATATACAGTATCTCCAGCTGTAATAAGTTCAGGGGGCTGTAAGGCCTCATGCACACAGCCGTAATATGGATAATTGTTGTATGGATCGGTGCTACGGCCCCCATAGACTGCTACATGTCCACACTGTGCCTCCATGTGACTCTGATTTTCCTTATGGATTCTGTATAAATAAACCATGGCCTGATGCATCTCATGCCATAGGCACCTTATGGCGCCAGAGTGCCTACGGGTCAATAATGTGAACCCAACTGGACTCTTGCTGTACGGATTTTCCGGTGAATTAGACCTAAGGGTATGTGCACACAGCGTTTTTTGTAAAGCAGAAAAGAACTGCCTCAAAATTCCTTCAGGATTTTTTAAACAGATTTTGAAATGCAAGCGTTTTTTTGCTGCTTTAATTGACACTTTTTTTAGGCTTTTTATAGCCCATTTCTTTTTAGAAATAAGCAAATTCAAATACACGTGGGCAGTTTTTGGTTAAAAACCGCGCCCCAAAAACGTCATAAATGAACCGCACGTTTTTTTTTCTTCCTCCCATTGACTTCTATAAAGTTTTAAAGGCGAAAACCGCTCCAGGATAGGACATGACATTTTTTTTTTTTTCCTGAGAGATCAAAAACCTGGAAGGAGATACTGGGGCATTATTTTGTCGCTGATTCCGAGCCAAACGTTGCATTAAAATTGGTGCCAGCAAACTCTGTGTGAACTGAGCCTTAATGTGCCACGTGTTTTTGTATAATTAACAGGGATGAAGAAGACTATTTACAGATGGAGTCACTCAAAGAAAGGACTTGGTATAAAAGCAGGTGACTTAGAAGGTCATGGGTCCAAAAATGTACTTTTATATAAGTCCCATATACATATTGTTCACCTGGGATGACTTCAGATGAATTGACTGAAGTTTTTCTCTTTGGTAAATACTTCTAATCCCACCTCTTAAATACGAAGGCTTTGGCTTGTACGTGGTTTTACTGATTTGTACGCCATCTTGTGACTTTACGGTTATTTTATGGCTTTTATAAACCCCTTTTACTGTTTCTTATACAACGTAATAGAATCTGGTGCGCTAACTAATAAGATCTAAAAAAAACAAAAAAACAACCCGCTTTAAAGTGTAACTTTGGATATCATAAAGCGAGTTGGCCATGCCTTGCATGTGAAACATCTTCAAATGTTCTTTTTGTTCTTTTCTGAGAATACTTGAAAGTTTTCTTTGATATTTTTCTACATGTGGCACCCAGGCACATGTGTTACCAGGCTGGCTCAATCACGGAACATAACAGATGCCATTTCTAAGGCATGTTTTCCTTTTTCATATCTTACATTCCTTTTACAGACACGGTTATATTTTACTGGGCTTTTAGAGTTTTTTTGTTTTTTTTTATCCAGCTCCGTGTTATTCAACAGACACTTTAAGGGGAGAAAAAGTCTCTTCAAGAGCATGCCCCATTAAAAATCAAACATCCATGAATATTAGATGAGTGAGGACATTTTCTAAAGGCTTCCAACAGGTCAAAAGATGTAATAAATTAGTAATTCTAAAACAAGATTTTATTTTTTTTAGACCATTGAGACTGCAGCTTATGGGCGATGCATGAATGTAGGAACCGATATTGTCCCATAATGCCTGTAGCTATTCATTTTAAAAATGCCATACATTACAAAAATCCATAATCAATTAAAAGAGGCCAGTGGCCCAGGAGAAATTTCCATCTTAATTCACTTCACATTCATTTTTATTGAAGCTTCTTTTTCTTGCAAATCATAACCTTAAAATATCAAAGGTTTCCTCGTGTGTGAAGGAAGATTCACTTACACTATGAATATTAAATCCTGTTCTCTTCCAGTAAGACTAACATCATTTCTAAATGGTCCATTCGTTAAGATACTGAGTCATTGCCATATATTTTATATAAAGGACGTTGTGCATATAATATTACATCATTGTCAGCAAGGTACATCAAGGTAAGCATGTCCCTTCAGTTAAAGAGGGGTCTACCAACAATAAGATGGTCACGAGTTGTCCCGTGGCTGGAACCCTCAGCATTCAGCTATAATCTGTGAGGAAACTTGATTCCACACAAGTGGGCACTTCTCCTGCAGCACCACCCCAGGTAAAATTATGTATTACATAGTTCAAAAATAAATCAGTGAACTTCCAGGTAATGCACCAACAAGATGGGTCCTCCAGAGCAAGAGGGGCTCTTTTATAGCTGATCTCCTCTCTATCCTAAAAAGCATAAAAAATCTGACACTGCAGTATGTTTTTAAACAGGCTGTTTGTTACCCCAGCTACATCCATTTACCCATAGCTATATATTTTGCTGTCACTTGGACAAAACTAATTCTGGCTTGACGTTAAAGAGCTTGAAAGAGGTTTGATGCAGTCCTAGAAGACCTCAGGGTGTCATAAACAACTTTTTAGGGGAATGGGACGCTTTCAATTCACAACAAATTTATTCTGACCAAATATAATCTGACGGTCGATTAAATAATCCTTCCTGCAGCCATGCTCTCTGATATCAATGCATGAGGGCTGGAATTTTATATAATCTTCATTATAAATAGTGATGAGCGAATTTCCCGTGGCCGTTTCCGTGGCCGTTTCTATAGAATTGGCCGTAAAATTAGTTTCAGACCGAAACAGTCTGCAGTGGTCACATGGGACAGCTATGTCATGGCGTCGTTTGCCCCACGTGACCGCTGCAGCCTGTAATCACATGGGATAGCTACCTCATCTCACCTGCCGGTAGGGACGCGTCGCTACAAATACCAGCGGAGGTTGTGATTATGGAATTTTTGATTTAATCTTTCTCCTCTTCTCCTCCTTTTTTTTCTATAATCTGCAGAATAACATCCGGAGCTAACTTTTGGGAAATTCGGACCGAATATGTTTCATGCCGAATCGGTTCACTCATCTCTAATTATAAAGTATTCCCATACAACCTCTTTAAGAAACGTCATTGCCTGTATAGAGGCTATATAACCTTATAATAAATCTTCTCATCTGTATGTAGTTATGAGGTTTGTCCTGCTCTTGTGCTTTTAGAACGCTGGTGCATGTCCATTTGTTTTATAGCGTTTTTATACTACGCTTTTACTTCTTAATACAGAGGAGTTATTGCTCCCAACAGCCCACACTTGAAATCCTCCGCTTAATACGTATTTATATAGATAAATATTTAAATATCACTTTGCTGACTTATTTAATGCTTCCTTATCTATGCCATAAATACCAGTAGGCCATAACGTCGCTTTTCTTTACAGTATTCACTTTCTAATTTTGTGTTAAACATTAACATAGCAAAAATCCGCTCTTGTAAATGAGGGTTCCGTCTTCATCCAGACAAGAGAAGTGGAAATTTAAAATTCAAATGAGAAAATTTAATGAACTTAATGCACAGTCTGGAAAAAATGTAGTAATGTGCCAATTTGGTTCTCGTAAGGCTTATTCCAAACATTCCCATTAAGGTATTGATTGTGACCATTTAGAGGTCTGAATGAGAAGATGAACATCCTAATGGCTTGCACATTACACTATTAGCTGGAAGAACCCAAACAAAGAAACATGGGCATTGTCAGTGAAGTTTACTAAACACAAATAGCACTGCCAACACTTTTACATTTTGTTTTATTGATGTTTTTATATATATATATATATATTTATTTTTTTTGTTGCATCATCACATTTGAATCTACTTGAAATAATAGCAGAGTCGCAGCTTCACTCCACCCGAGGCAAAGGTTCAGTTTGCTCCCCTATCCTCGTATCTAAACACCATGGTCAAGGCAGAATAGCTTGTTGGCACCCCCTTTGGCAGGGGTACATGTCTCCTCAGATATGCCCCTGAATAAATGTTTATGTTGTGTTTATTAGACATAAGTTATGATGACCACTGCATTAGTTTCTATGTGTTAAAAAGACACTCCACTTCTCTAATTGCCTAATTTGTCAGTAATATATATGGTATTTATACATAAGATTACATCTTTTAGGGTCAATGAGTTGGGGTTAGGATCCATGAGATGAGGCCCTGGACAAAGGTGCCACTGTTCCTTTGGCCCTGATCACAGATTTTCACTCTCACCATTGTTTAATATAAAAAAAAAACATTGAATTTAAAGGACATGTCACTAGGTTATATAAGTTGAACTGGTTAACTCACCTGAATAGTACGGTCTCCCTGATTCCAGTGCTGTTTTTTTTTTTTACCGCTAGACCCCCTTGTTCCAGAGATATGGGTCACTATATGCTATTTTGCTGTAGTTAGTCAACGGGGTGGAGCTAGCTTGCCTGCCTCTGATGCTGACCAATCAGTTAGAGGCAGCTGGATGGTAGTTCACGCCCTGTTTGCTAACTACAGCAAATTAGCCTACAGGTGTAAAGGATCTGCCAGACACAACTTCTGTGTCGACGCCCATAGGTAATCAGTGTGCACCTGCTTCTATGTCTGTGAGACTGACTCCATCTTCCACCACCCAGGATGGCAGGCTTAGGAGTGGGAGAGCCTATCACAGCCTGGCCAGACGGAGCTAGCTCCCGCCCTCTGTCTATTTATACCTGCCTTTCCTGTTCCTCCTTTGCTTGTGATTCTTCTCTGCTGGTTTCCTGGCCCTGCTGCAGCTTCTTGAACTACTGACCCTCTGCTTGTGATTGACCTTGGCTTTACTGACCACTCTTCTGCTCTGCGTTTTTGTACCTCGTTCATCTCCTGGTTTGACTCGGCTCGTTCACTTAGCTTGTTGCTCACGGTGTCCCCGTGGGCAACTTCCCCATCTCCCTGGCTTCTTTGTACCCTCGTCTGTCGTTCACCTATTGAGTGTAGGGACCGTCGCCCAGTTGTACCCCGTCGCCTAGGGCGGGTTGTTGCAAGTAGATTAGGGCTCACTTGTCTGTCTCCCTACCCCGACATTACAACAGGGAGCCAATACAACAGGGGACCTTATCTCTGAAATGGGAGGGTCTAGGAGAAAAAAAATAACCACGCTGGAATCAGGGAGACAGCGCTATTCAGTTCTACTGATATAACCTAGTGACAGGTCCTCTTTAATGGTTTCCTATAGCACATGTATGGCCAAATCAATTGATTTTTATGATTGGAGATCTTTAGTTATACCTTCAGTTGGAAGCCATAAGGTTTAAGTCATTTACCAAGAGTTATGGCTCCTTTGCTCAAGGGATTAAAAAGGATTCCAGTTGATTGACCCAAACCTATGTAATATTCTAGTATGTCCAAAAGAAATGTCAACCCCTACTTTTCCTATTTATTTCTTATTTTGTGTAAAAAAGAATATACATTTCTCATACAATAAGTTGCTAAACTGCAGTGCACAGAATATTGTATGTACGGATCCTGTATGTGGGAACAGGGAGTCAATGTCTATCCATATTACTCTGTGTGCCGCTATATGGCTCCTCCATGAGGCACTGTATACTGACCTAGAAGCAATGGATTCATAAAGGATGACATGGATCCATAATACAGCTATGTGCATGGGGCTTAACTGCAATACCAGCTACAGCCCATGAACAAGAGTGGCGCTGTTTCTGGAAAATAAAGCAATCCCTTCTTATCTAATCCTGGATAACCCTTTCAAACTAAACTTTTAGTATGTTATTATTCCCAATCTGCCTCATTCTAGGATTACCTTCTTTTTAATAGCAGAACAATAGTGATGTATTTTTCTGACATACTGCAGGAGTGCGGCTGGAAGGAAGCCATGTTGATCATGACAGCAGCGTGTATTGCAAAAAAGGGTAATTGTCTTGAGAATCATAAGCTCATCCCAGTTAAAAATAGCCCAGTTCTGTTCTCTGGAACTAATTATTGAAAATTAAGCCCTTGTGGATGATACAGGTGTAAGGACTGGTGAAAATATTCACGTCTCTGAGGATTATTGCAAAATGCAATAGAAGGGAGTGATGGGAAGCAAGTACAGGTTATCACCAATAATATGAAATGTGTTTTGTTCTTTTTCAAATTGGTCTCTTAAAGGGGCCTCATTTATTTCTTTACGTGAAATACTTTACATTAACTGTATGTGCACACACACTAATTACGTCCGTAATTGACGGACGTATTTCGGCCGCAAGTACCGGACTGAACACAGTGCAGGGAGCCGGGCTCCTATCATCATACTTATGTACGATGCTAGGAGTCCCTACCTCGCTGCAGGACAACTGTCCCATACTGAAAACATGATTACAGTACGGGACAGTTGTCCTGCAGCGAGGCAGGGACTCCTAGCATCGTACATAAGTATGATGCTAGGAGCCCGGCTCCCTGCACTGTGTTCGGTCCGGTACTTGCAGCCGAAATACGTCCGTCAATTACGGACGTAATTAGTGTGTGTGCACATACCCTAACAGTTTTTACTCATCATAATTCTCCATAAGGGTTGTGTTGGTTGGATCCAATTTTATTCCCTATACTCTATATATGGAGCATATATTAGGATGATCTCTATCCTTAAATTTATATACCCCCTCATCTGTTCTATTATTTCCAGTCTGTGCAAGAAACATTTATGTATCAGGAAAAAAATATATAATTGTGTGTGTGTGTGTATATATACATATATATATATATATATATATATATATATATATATATATATATAAAAATTATATTTTATTTTTATTTTTTTCTAAATGAACATTTTCCGGTCTCACACTCTGCATCAGGAATTTTATGATAACTTTTAATTATAGGTCACGTATTAAACACATGACTTTCTAGACACGGTTGAATTTGCCAAGGCAAAATTAATCGTATACACTCTTATATATCTTATGACTGATAGAAAACTCACATGATAAGTTTAACGATTGCACTGCCTTCTCCAAAAAAGAATATGAATGTGACCAAAAACATCCAGATATAGCTGCATATGTCTAGCAAGTTCACAACCAAACCAGGATTATTTTTGCAACTAGAATACTGTTAACGGAAGTGACATTGAGTGTAATCTTTTAAATACAGGGTATTTATACATTGAATAGCATAGTAATGGAAACATTTCATTACGAAGCCAACAAGATTTTTTATTGATTTTACTATAATTTCTCTGCAGTCGATTGCCTGTGCAGTGTGTACAATGCCCCTTGATATTCCCATTATGGATCCAATATGTTGGTTTTAACCAACCATTTGTTTTTGCCAAAGTGTCAAGACTGATAAATGTTGGACGCATGTTCAGTTACCACCTATCACATGTCTTTGGACGACTTTAGTTTAGTACTGTAGACAGTAGGCCTGTGCATAGCGGCATTAGAAGCTCACAGGTGAGATTTACATAGAGTAGATGTTCTATTATTTTCTTTACCTGGTCCTGCCATCACCCTATCCAGGCACAGTATAGCCTAGAAATAGGTGCCCACTCCATATTGCCGAGAGTTGAATTACCCTATAGCTCTGCATTATCCTCACTTGCCAGTGTTGGAATTGTAGAGATGGAGAGCCTTATGCCGATTCACACAGCGTATATGCCCTTGGTAATGTATGAAAATATATTTTTTGGTACTAAAAAACTTTAGGTCTGAGCTATGTGGTGCCATCAGATGTTTCCAGGATTTCATATTTGCACATAGTGTTATTATATCCAAACATAGCCTTTGGCCCTAAAACGACATTGCACCCACGGCAAATCAGTGCCGCATAATAGTACCGTACATTCAAGTCATGACATGATACAGGCCGAGGATTATTATTAAAGGGTTATTCCCATTTTGGACATTTATGGCCTTTTTACATGATATGCAATAAATGTCTGATAGATGCGGGTCCCAGCTCCCGTGACCCCTGCCCCACCTGGTGAGGAAGCCATCCAGGCGGCAAATAAATGAAGAGGTGGGAAACGCATTTATCAAACATTTATGGCATATCTCATGGATTTGCCGGAAATGTCTAAATTGGTAATAACACTAGGATTTAAAGGCAAAACATAAGTATAAAGATTTGGCGGGAAAAAAAATCACCTCTGAATTCTGTTTCCCTATTAATGATTAGAGCATTAATCCCAGTATAATTAATATTTATTTTTAGATATGTTTATATTTATCTTTTTATTATTTTTTTGTCCGATTTATTTCAGTGTTTGTTTCTCAGACAGAAACTGTAGCTTAAATTCTAAACTTGGTAAATGGTGCAAGGACTAAAATGCACTATTGATTTGGAGAGCTGAGGGATAATTGTTCAGTTTCTGCCCTAAATGAAAGATGATTGTTCAGGGATGCCTGCGTGTGACTGCTGGATTCCTGGACTATTGTTTATAGGGCAGGGCAGCATCAATTTTCCAAAGGATGACACGGGGGATGTCATGACTGTCACCTCTTCCCTCCAGCGCCTGACAGACAGCTGAGTGAATGGAGCTGAGAAGGGAAGGTGCCTGTATTGGTAGATGCACCAGGGGATAACTGGCAAACAAAAAAAGCATCACCGCTTCAAAAAGACATAATCAGTAGTTGTCAGAGGCGGTTATATTATGTGTATTATATGTGAATAAAAGGGCACATTGTTCTGTCTCTGTTCTTGACATTTTACAGTGTAGCAAAGAACTCTCGTGTCTTGAGACATGTCGCAAGCTTTTGTATAACACGCCATCAAAATGTTAAGAAATGCATATGTAAATCATGCAAACCGCATAAAAAGTGCAATTTTGCTAGGATTCGGTGATGCCAGGTTTTGTACGTTGTTACTTTTTTCATTTCAATGCCATCCATTGTGGGTACATGGGTGCTAAATTAGATCATATAGAACAAATGCCAACCTTACATATGTATAACCTGCTTCTATTGTGGCAACCCTCCAAATCAACATAAATCATTAGGCCCTTATGTAAAACAAAAACAACACATTATGAGATGAGTTGTACCAAAAGACTAACCCGGCTCTGCTATATCTCTTTAAATCCTGCTCTACTATGGGGTCTTTACACAGTGAGGACACAACTCGAGTCAGTCGCATCCGCTTCCACCAAGGTAAGTGATAAACCCACCCTCTCCAGACCCACCCTTACCAAACAAGAAAGGAACTGGCCTGCGGGTCATGTCACCCTACAAGATATTCCAACATGTGCCAAGTCCCTAGATTTCAGATAGCATAGTATATTAAACTAAGCCAACACCACAAGCTTTGTGCTTTATACACATTCCTGGCGAGAAGCCAATAGTTTTCCTTCCTTTATAGAGAGTTACTTACTGACATGTTAGGCAAAATTCTAGTGAGTAGATCTAGTGACCAGGACCGGATTATGGTCCCTGGGCAAAACATTCTCTATAGTGTTAAAATAATACCTACAATAATCTACAATTCACAAAATATTACCACCAAAATGTCCAAATAGCAGAGTCATATAGTGCCAAAATAATACTGCCCTACAGTTTCCTGATAATAGCGCCATTTACTCCAAAATAACAGTGCTCAGTCCTTGGGTTTCCAAGCACCAGAGACTTGTAGTTGCGCCTAGATGTCCCTTGGCCATTTGCCCCTTTTGTCGTCACTATAATCCAGTTCTCTGTATAGTCCTCCATAGATAACGCATATAAAAATAGAAGGGTATCCTAAGAAAGGAACAATAACCGTATAGGGACACTGCTGGCTGCATTTGTTATAATCAATGATGTTGTACAGTTCTATGTACAGTTACACGTTCGGAAGGTCTGCATTGTTATCCTCTCCCTTAGAATGGGATACAGTAATTGGAAAATAGGTCAGGTTCACGCAGCCGTCCAACCTAAAGAGAATAGGAATGCACTGTAATCATAAACGTCAATTTTACAGCTTTTTTGTTAAGCGGGCTGTCATTAACCAACTGTCTTACAATGAGGATTTGCTGCTGTCTGGAAAATGGCTTCAGTAAATGCTTGACAGTAGTATAATTTTACAGTCAGACTGTTAAGTGCAAATAAAGAGCATCACGCCGATTTAGGCATTTAAATCCAATGCAAGGGACGTTCTATGCAGCTGCTGTAAATGTTATCACTTGTGGCCAATGCTATAGTCATATGTTTATGTGGATGATCTTTACATGTGTTTTTTTTTTTATGTGCATTTAAAGCATTACTGTTTATGAGACTTTTTCTAGCTGGTAAAATAGTATATTGCAATATGCAGTAGACTTGTTCAGTAGTGTTAGTCCCCCTATAGGTCAGCTGCATTATAAGGGCTTGTCCACACGTAGCAGAATTGTGGATGGAAAATAAGCAGCAGAATATAGTAGCGGCAAGGTGGGTGAGATTTAACAAATCTCATCCACATGCTGCGTAAATTTTCCTTGCAGAAATTCACCTGCGGTGCGTATTTTACGTACCGCAGCATGTCCATTCTTGCTGTGGGAAAGTGGACTGAATTTCCTGCGTCTTTCAGAGGAGATGTCATCATCTTCTAGGATTAAAAAAAAACGTAGCGTTTCCGCACCATTTTCTGCAGTAAAAAATGCAGGAAATGGTGCACTTTTTCCGCAGCATGCTCAATTAGGGCATGACCAGACGTGGCGGAATTGCTCTGGAATTCCGCTGCGGACAGTCCGCAGCGGAAATCCGCAGCGTACATGTTTCTCCATTGCTTTCCACAGCTTTTTAGTTGGGTTTGTTTACACGTTGCGGACAATTCCGCTGCGGACCATAGGCTGCGGTGCGGAATTTGGTGTCCACAGCATACACTGACTGTTGCGGACGTGTAGCGGACTTGTTGCGGACTCATTGCGGAATTTCTCCATTGACTTCAATGGAGAGTCAAAATTCCGCAATGAAGTCCGCAGATGTTATGTAGATGTTATGTGTGCTGCGGAGCGTATTGGTTTTACTAACATGACATTTCTTCTTTCTGGCTGGACCTATGTATTTCTAGGTCTACAACCAGACTGAGGAAGTCAATGGGGCTCCCGTAATTACGGATGACTACGTGTGTGCACCCGTAATTACGGGAGCGTTGCTAGGCGACGTCAGTAAATAGTCACTCTCCAGGGTGCTGAAAGAGTTAAACGATCGGCAGTAACTGTTTCAGCACCCTGGACAGTGACTTCCGATCACAATATACATCAACCTGTAAAAAAAATAGAAGTTCCTACTTACCGAGAACTCCCTGCTTCTTCCTCCAGTCCGGCCTCCCAGGATGACGTTTCAGTCCAAGTGACGGCTGCAGCCAATCACAGGCCAATCACAGGCCAATCACAGGCCAATCACAGGCTGCAGCCAGTCACAGGCCAATCACAGGCTGCAGCGGTCACATGGACTGCCGCGTCATCCAGGGAGGTCGGGCTGGATGTCAAGAGAGGGACGCGTCACCAAGGCAACGGCCGGGTAAGTAAGAATTTATTTTACTTTTACTAGGGAAAGGGCTGTCCCTTCTCTCTATCCAGCACTGATAGAGAGAAGGGAAGTACTTTCACCTCAATACGCAACGACTAGTCTGCATCAATTTAATGCCCATTTTGGGCAAAGCCGCAACAGAATCTGCAACGCAGATTCTATGCGGCATTGATGTGGACAGTGGCGTAAGAACTCCGCCACTTCTGGTCATACCCTTACTGCTACTTTCTGCGGAATTGCTTCAGAAATTTTCTACAGCAATTACGTTACATGTGGACAAGCCCTAAGAGTATAATAAAAACAGGGGGCCACAAAGCGCTCCCAAAAGAGTGTAGGGTTAAATAATGTGGGGCGTATATTTAACTTACCTTAGTGAGTTGTGCATGAACAGGCGCAACTCTACTGTTAGCACTGGGTGGCTGCTGCTTTTCTGCTGATGATCTGGTAAAACCGGTAATTCAATGCAGAAAGACGTTCAAAATGATCTCTCTGAGGGCATGTTCAGACGTGGCGGAATTGCTGTGGAATTCCGCAGAAGACAGTCGCAGTGGAATTCTCCAGTGGACGTTTTTTACAGTGGTTTCAATACATTTTTAGGCAAGTTAGTTCAGACGTGCGGAAAACTCCGCTGCGGACCATAGGCTGCGGTGTGGAATTTTCCCTCCGCAGCATGCACTGTCTGTTGCGGAGAAGCGGAATTTCACTGCGGATTTCAGCCTTTGCAATGCAAAAACTGAAATCTGTGGCAAGTCCGCTGTGTTTTCTGCAACGTCTGAATTACCTGTCAAATATGCAAATGTTGGTGCAGATTCGTTGCGTAATTGCCCCAAATCTGCACCAACATTTGCAGCGGAAAAACTCTGCCACGTGTGAACGTGCCCTTAGTATAGCGCTGCCATCAGGGGTTGGGAATTAAGAATAATTAACGATGGACCTGAGGAAGAAATCATTGTTGATTTTTGAAATGCGTTGTACTGGAATAAAGAAATACTTTTTTTTTAAGAGCGATCATTTTCTACATCTTTCTACTTATGAGTATAATATGCTTTTGCTATACTGTCTCTTAAATTGTTCGATTGTGGTACTCACATTTCTCTTTAATGGCTATGTACACCTTTTGAAAACTTTTTTTTTACTAAAAATGTCTATCAGTGTGATTGTTGAAACTTTCTAATTACTTTTTATTAATAAATATTTTTACTTTTTGAGATGCAGCTGCTTTGTATCTTGTATAGAGAGCAGCTGTATCATGCGCTAAGACCTGAATCCGTCAGGTAGACGGGACTGACGGGTTCGGTGTAAGTGGGCCCTGTGTGTCCGCAGTGGAATTCTCCAGCAGTAGTTTTTTACATTTGTTTCTATACATTTTTAGGAAACTTAGTTCAGACGTTGCAGAAAATAACTGTGTGAAATTTAGGCGGCGGTGCAGAATTTGTGTGCTCATTATGTTGCGGAGAAGCAGTGGAATTTCACTGCGGATTTCAGCCTTTGCATTGCAAAAACTGAAATCTCTGGCAAGTCCGCTGTGATATCTGCAACGTCTGAATTACCTGTCAAATATGCAAATGTTGCTGCAGATTCGTTATGTAATGGCCCCGAATCTGCACCAACATTTCCAGCGGAAAAATTCTGCCACGTGTGAACATGGCCTTAACCTGTCAGTCCCACCGACCTAACAGATAAAGATTTCAGCTCTATATACAGCTGCTCTTTATACAGGATACAAAGCAGCTGTATCTCCAAACGTAAAAATAATTTTTAATAAAAAGTAATTAGAAAGTTGCACCAAACACACTGATACACTTTTATTTAAAAAAAAAACAAAAAACGTTTTCAAAGGTGTACATAGCCTTTAAAGAGGTTGCCCGCTTTGGATAATTATTTTATTTGGAAGGGTAACTCTAAAATAAACTAATCATAGGAAGTTCCATGGCTGTAAAGTGTGGAGGAACCTTTTAGCAAATACTTAATTTTCATGGACAGGCGTAGCGCTGTTTCTGAAAGAAAGCCGCCGTGTTTTTCTAATCTTGAACGACATCTTTAGGCATTACTCGATGCTCAGCCTTACCCCCTGGTTCTTCCACTTCATTTTAGTATCTGACTGTTCACATATAATGACAGCAAGCAGAGATCTTGTAAATGGGCAGAATTTAAACATACAGGGACAGATTTATTAAGACTGGCATTTTAAGTGCCTAGTCTGAAGTCCCTAGGAATAAGATGCAACTCATTTATTAAGAGGCGCACACTTTATAATAAATTAGTCGCTTCTTGTGCTATCCGTTCACCGAAAAGGGAAATCTACGCCAGCTCCGAGCTGTCGTAGATTTCCGCTATAATTTATGCAAATTGCTGGTGTAAATTTGAATAAATGTGTTGAACTGTGAATGGCCCCACCTCTTCCCTAAGTCCCACCCACATTTTAAAAATATGGCGAGAGCAGCAGAAATGGTCAAAAGTTGCAAAATATTGCGCATTTATGGCATGCACCATAATTTGCAACTTTTTAATAAATTCCCTCTAATGTATATTAAAAATTTGCAAGAAATGTGCATTTTATTTTTAACTTTAAACTAGATATCCCTTTTAAGTTAACACACGAGGGTTTACCTGCAATACTGTGGAAGAATACAAATAACCTATATAATGAGTTGCGCCAAATGACAAACTAAGCTCTGCTGCATTGGTAGCTCTGACTAGTGTGGCTAAGATTAGAATGTACAGTGTAGAATTAGAAGGATCTGTCTTCATACGCCTCTGCCATGTGCACTGCTGTTCTCTATGGCACGGCACTGAGTTTGCAGATCATCTTCTGATGCTAGAGTAAGGACTTGTCCACACATAACGGAATTGCTGTATATTTTCCGTCCGGAATTGCGGACGCAAAATACAGATGTAGCCGTCTTTATCTTGATTTTAAAGCATTAGATACACAGTGGCAAGACTTTTTCAATGACTTTTCAATGGCTTTTGTTGTGTGATCTCCCGCTGCAGCAAGTTATCAGAATCAGGGTATGTTCACACTCACTAATTACGGACGTAATTCTGGCGTTTTTGCCCCGAATTACGTCCGAAAAATGCGCCTCGATAGCGTTGACAAAGATCTGCCCATTGAAAGCAATGGGCAGACGTTTGTCTGTTCACACGAGGCGTATATTTCCGTGCCGCTGTCACATGACGGCGCGTAAATAGACGCCCGCGTCAAAGAAGTGACCTGTCACTTCTTTGGGCATAATTGGAGCCGTTATTCATTGACTCCAATAAAAAGCAGCGCCAATTACGTCCGTAATGGACGCGGCGTTCAAGCGCCTGCACATGCCGTTACGGCTGAAATTACGGGCATGTTTTCAGCTGTTACGGACGCTGTCGTGTGAACATACCCTCAAGATAAAGATGGCTACATCCGTACGCAGCAGAATACTGTAGCAGCAAAGTGGGTGAGATTTAACAAATCTCATCCACACGCTGCAGAAAACTTCTGAGGAGAAATTCACCTGCGGGGCGTTATTTTCGTACCGCAGCATGTCAATTCCTGCTGCAGAAAGTGGACAGAATTGCTGCATTTGCAGAGGAGATATCACCATCTCCCAGTATTGAGAAAAACGCAGCAAAACTGCATCATTTTCTGCAGTAAAAAAACGCAGAAAATGGTGCGGTTTTTCCGCATCAGGACTTTTGCTCGTTTCTTTGCAATTGCTGCAGAATTTTTCCGCATTAATTCCATTACATGTGGACACGACCGTAGAATTCGTCCGTAATTGCGGGCCTTTATTTCGGTCCACAATTACGGACCCTTTCATTTCTATTCACTACGAACACCTTCCCGCATATTTATGGGAAGGCGTCCGGGCCGTAGAAATCCGCCGCAAAAGATAGGACATGTTTTATCTTCTGCTTTTTACAGACCGTGCTCCCTTGTAAGGGAGCATGGGGCGAAAATGCAGGTGGCCGGCCGTGCCCGCATTAACGGGCAGTGATTACGGGCACAGCCGTGTGCATGAAGCCTTACTAGATCTTCTATATAACATGGTCTCCTGAATTATAAGCTGGGCAATGGGGACCATCACGTGATATTTCCTAACTGGTCTGACTTCATCAAACTATGTTCTGTAATAACAATCGCTCATCCACAATGGTATTTCCCTTGCAAATCCTAATATCTGCAGGGAGATGGAGTGAAGGCAGCTCTGACAAGCCTGATGGACATATTGCTACTTCTGCTACAGTGGTCAGTAGTTGATCTCCCTCAGGACCCCATGCCTGCTGCCTTAGGCTTCTAAAACAAACCCCTGAAAGGAGGAAAATATCTATTTTTAATGAGGCCTGTGCAAAATCAATTAGCCAGTGGCCTGGAAGAGGAAATTAATAATGACTTTTCTTTGGCATTTTCATAATATCATAAAAGATCTTGTCCATTATCCACTCGGCTAGACTTTCTCCTGTTGTCATGTGATGCTGAGAAATGGACGCAAACAGGCTTTTATCGCAACGCAAGAAAATAATTAAGTCCAAAATAGTTATTTTCTGTTTTCAAAGCAGAAGAGAATAACAAGTGATGTCGTTCATTAACGTCATTCAGCTGGGAGACAGCCAGTCTTGTCAGACAGATAGCAAAATCTCCGCTACAGGACAAGATTTTCCCCAAAGTGCTTTTTGCAGGAAGTTGCATTCAGCTTATTCCAGATACATCTTAGTCTTAAAAATATGTTTTTTATAAGCGAAAAACAGATGCTTCATCCTTCAAACGTCCATTGAAGGTGAACAAACATGTCCGATACTTTACTAGAAGAACTAAGGGTAAGGGGGTGACTTACAAAGTCCTAATAAGTGGCGGAGAACAATTACTAGTGTCATACACAGGACAACCCAACATTACATTCCTCCATGGTCCCGGTGCCAAATCTGTGGTAAGGCCCCAAACCATTTGTTCTCTTATGGAGCAGAGAAACTACCAGGGTGAGGGAGACTACAAACCTATAGCTGTGCCTCTAAGTCCCATACATAATGCAAGTTCCCAATCTTCACTATGAGTTGGTGCAGACCAACTAGTTCAAATGGCTTGTTTCATGGTCCCTGGAACCTATAATGGCGGAAACCACTCAAAGTTCAAGTGGGTTCTCATTTTTCTTGCCCCACACAGCAATGAAGGAAAATCGAGATGTCTTGTTTTAGTTTCGATGCAAATTGGTCCTTTAGTACGTGGGGTCGTTTTTTTTTGTTTTTTTTTTAAACCTCCGCTAATTCTGTATTTATATAGGGATGCTTATGTCAGGGGTTACTTTTTGCAACCTTGGAAAATACAATCAAAGTGGGTCCTTTCAGATTAATTTTGTGTTCAGTGACAATAGACATTATGGTGGGCATCATGAACTACTACTGGTAGAAATTGGTGGTGCAGTGGCCAAGAGCAAAAGACAATATTAGAATAAACTGATAGAATTGGACCACATGTGTCGCACTTTACCTTCAGTCTATTTGCCTGATGATAAAAAGGATAATTTTGCTTTCCTCTTCTAGAAAAAGAAAATAAATTGGGTAAATGAAACTCTGGTCACTGTGAGGGAACATGGTTCCTGATTGAGAAATCAGAACCATGTTATTGGATATCGCCAAGTCTACAAGTCTATAGACCTACCAGCCGTTTACAGTATATTAATACTACTGTTAAGTAATACGCTATCGTGTCCCTCAACTTGATCTAGCTTTTAGTTGACCAGATTTATATAAATGTGCCCTCTAATTGAGCCATTGTGGGGATACAGTGGTGACGCTCATATCTGTATGAAAGGCTTGTGGCGCATACTCTGGTGGCGCATACTCATACCTACAGTACCATTATCATACGTACCAGCCCTAATTCCAGGCCGTTAGGATGGGGACTTTTTGTCTTCCTGTTGTTTCTCTTCAATATGCGTTAATGTGAGCCCAATGATCAATCCCAGATTTTAAGATCTGGTTATAGTCATCGGCTTTCCATGTAGTAAGTCAGTTAGTCAGTTCACCAACACGATCAATATGAACCCCCCTTGACTTCAGCATTATGCCAATGTTATCCAAGATTATTTGACCAATGAACATTAAACATAACTTTGATGAATGAAGATGATTAAAAATGACAGGATGGGATCAATCGATTATCAGTCATTAGAGTCGCAAGCCCAAAACCTTTGTGTTCACTGCCCGTGTCCACCGCTGACCGGGTGTTAGTGATATCATCATTTTCCCTGAATAGATTATGTGTGTGGTACAGTACTGAAGGCATAAATCATTCCACATTATACCAAGTAAGCAGTCCTGTTTGACCTTGCTTATGATGACAGTCTATATAATTTTATATTTTTGCATATTATTTCCAGTAGTAGAACCATACCACCATTTCAAAATGACATTTCTAACCCTTATACGGCAATCCCCATGACGAAAAGAAAATGACCTGAAAAATATATGTGATGGTATTCACAACATAATGTAGTCATTTCTAAATTTTCTTTGTGTCCAACACAGGAAACTAATTCTTGCTGAAAAAATGGCTACCATAGCTTTCCAAAAAATCCCGTATGACCTATAAAGCTACATTGATAAGTACAGTACTAAAATGTATTCCTCCCCATTCCATTTTTTTCTACTGATCTGCCTATGTGATCACCTCACCATAATTTTGGCTTCTTGTTCAGGAACCATAAGAAGCAGAATGAACAGTACAATGGTCCCTTCCAGACTGGGAGGATTGGAAACCATTGAATCTTCAACCTAGTTGGATGGTTGAAATTGTTGCAATGCAGCATCTGTGGCTGCAATTAATACAATGAAAGCCCAACAGACCTCATTAAATTCTATGGGGTACGTCAGAATCGATAACGGATGCATTACAGCAGTCATGGCCCAATCATTAATGGAAGCCATGATGCTAGTGTGAACAGAGCCTAATTAATATTTATTTCTTCATTGACGATATTACATATCATTACTTCGATTCTTGAAATATGGTATTTATATCATTTCGGTCAGGTGCGAAATTTTTTTTTCAGAAGGTTTATTTTGAACTGGGAGGGACTGTGCACTGAGATAGTCCCATCTAATGTCCCAGTAGGAGAATTTCAGCAGGAAAGGTTCATCATTGGACGTTATTTTGCTAATGACATATGGATCAATTAACATTCTGACCTCTCTCTGTGCTAATCGGAGACGTGTTTAACAAAGAGTGATTTTAGTCTGGAAAATGCTAATTATTTTTTGGGGAACTTAAAACGGTTTTGTTTAAGACTTTGGCATATGGTGTGTGTGAACAGGTTTTCTGCTAATAAAGATATCGCTGTTGGACTACAATCTCTCAAAGAGGATAAGCGGGTGCATTGTTTTTATTTGATTAATTTTATTTATTTAGCTGCCGCTCTCGTTTCCCCTACTGCTTTTATTATCCTTTTTTTTCATTCTCACACTTAATCTCTAAATACCAAATTATTTACTGAATATGCAGCAGTTTATTAAGTGGATTATAGAAGTTTGCCAGCCATGGAATAACTTCATTATTCTGGGTGGTCTCTGTCTAAAGCTTGGTTAATCTCCTGGTAAAAACCGGGTAATCTCTCATTTATGGCTAATATATTCTGTCTATGATCTTGTTCTTCAATTCGACTTTAAAATGCCAATGGGAACCCCACTAATAAAAATGGGCATATTCAATTTCTCTTATTTTTTTTAATATTTTAAGGCTATCTTATGATAAACAGATTTAGCAGAGCTGCATTTATCATATTATTTATTTTATACATTGAGAACTTGTTGAGATAAGATATCGTGATAGATTTAACCGCAGTCCTATGTAAAACAAGAGATAACACAGGATATCATGATGATTTGTGTCAAATAACAAACTCGGCTCTGTAAGTATTACTAGCTTTTATGGAGACATTATTTGTGACTATGTTGCAATACAACAGAAGGAAAAATTCCAATTAATATCTATAGTTAATAATAGCATTGTGTGCCTTATTAGTGGGTTAAATGGAGCATAGGAGAACCTGTGCTAGAGGTATACATCCAAGAGTATCACAATTTCAGTTAACTTTAGGCCTGAGGGTATGTTCACACGCGTACTAAAAAACATCTCCTGCTTTTCAGATGTTTTTAAGCAAATTCACGTTTTTTACGGCCGTTTTTGTAGCTGTTTTTCTATAGAGTCAATGAAAAACGGATCTAAAAATGGCTTAAGAAGTGACATGCACTTCTTTTTAAGGGGCATCTTTTTACGTGCCATTTTTTCAAAACGGCCGCGTAAAAAAATGCCCCGTCAGAACAGAACGCCGTTTTTCCCATTGAAATCAATGGGCAGATGTTTGGAGGAGTTCAGTTTCCGTTTTTTCGGCCGTTTACGGCCCAAAAGACGGCCAAAAATAAGCCGTATGAACATACCCTTACAATTATGATAGATAGATAGATAGATAGATAGATAGATAGATAGATAGATAGATAGATAGATAGATAGATAGATAGATAGATAGATAGATAGGCATTAATATGGAGTTGGTTCCCCTTTTGCAGCTAAAACAGCTTCCACTCTTCTGGGAAGACTTTCTACAAGATTTTGGAGTGCTTGCGGGAATTTTTGCCCATTCATCCAGAAGAGCATGTGTGAGGTCAGACACTGATGTTAGATGAGAGGGCCTGGCTCACAATCTCGGTTCTAGTTCATACCACAGGTTTTCAATGGGGTTAAGGTCAGGGCTCTGTGCGGGTCAGTCGAGTTCTTCCACACCAAACTCACCCAACCACGTCTTTATGAACCTTAAAGAAGTTTCATGGACCTCCAAGATAATAACAATACAACAACAATACATGCGTTCATTAAAAGTGTTCATTGTAATTGCTTTATTAACTAGTGAACATGAATTGAATTGTAGATCAGATGTGAAATAAAATATAACTAATGTGCATTATGCAGATATAATACAATGTTGACATATGCTGCATGTTTGTTACATTTATAAGGCCTTGGCTTTAGATATTTTATTCCATTAGACCACATATATGTTCCTCTTCACAGTCAGTGCAGCAAATCAGCTGTGATTGCTCGGAGACTTCCTGGAGCAATAGATATCTCCTGGGAACAGAGTGTTAAATGAGTCAGAAGTACAAAACAGTCACTAGGAGCGGGAGAACAAAATGAATATATACTAAAAAGACAAAGCGGCTATTTTTGGAAATAATTGGGGCAAATTTACTAAAGGGAGAGATGTGGAGCGAGATGAGCAGTTATTCATGTGCCACTAATACTTTGTGCTACCTTGTACAATATGAACATTGAGTAAATAAGATCCCAACAAAGGTATTAATACAAAATGTTATATTCATTTCTATACATAAATATCTAAACTATGCATTATTTACTCTACTGGTTGTGTCTGTATCAGTGGCATAACTACCGCTGTAGCGACTGCTATGGGGCCCTTGGAATGAGGGGGCCCGTGCCACCATCTGACACGGCCCCCCCATGACCGGTAGCGCCGCTAGCAGCCATTACGGCTGCTACAGCGGTAGCGATGTCACTACAGGCCCGCGCATATATGCATGGGGGGAGCCCGCGCTTGTACATACAAGGGGGGAGCAGGGTGGCAATATATACAAGGGGGGCTGTGTGTCACTACTAAGGGGGGACTGTGTGGCACTACTAAGGGGGGCCTGTGGGGCACTATCTACTAAGGGGGCTGTATTGCACTTTACAAGGTGGGATGACTGTGTGGCGCAATCTACAGGGGGCTGTGTCTGGCGCTATCTACAGAGGAATGTGTGGCACTATATACAAGGGGGGACTGTGTGGCACTATATACAAGGGGGGCTGTATGGCACTATATACAAGGGGAGGGCTCTGTGGCATTATATACAAGGGGGGCTGTGTAGCAGTACTAAGGGGGGGCTGTGTGGCACTATCTAATAGGAGGCTGTATGGCACTATTTACAAGGTGGAGGGCTGTGTGTGGCAGAATCTACGAGGGGGGGCTGTGTGGCACTATATACAAGGGAGGGTGGCTGTGTGGCACTATATACAGGGGGAGCTTATGGCGCGATCTACAGGGAGAGGTGGGGGCATTAGCTACGAGTGGGTTGTGACACTGTCTACAGGGGGGCTGTATAGCACTGTCTACAGGGGGCTGTAAGGCACAATCTACAGGGGACACTATCTACGGGGGGCACTATCTATAAGGGGGGCTGCGTGTGGCACCTAGGGGGGTCTCAGTCAAAAATTTGCTATGGGGCCTAGTCTTTCCTAGTTATGCCCCTGGTCTGTATCTTATATTTTGTTTATATATGGCATGTTATGTTTAGGCTCTGTTGATACTAGTGTCAAGATTCCCATTTTAATAAGATAAATCATGGATATGGCGGCTATGGCTCCTAATATATTCTAATGGATCCCATTGACTTATAAAAAGTCTGCCAGATTTCCATCAAGTATTTATTTCTTTGTACCTGGCCGAGCAACAGAAAGCTGATGGAATGGGACCAAACACTAGAGCCATTTACCATACATTATATCTCACCAGCAAACCTTACAATCTAATTATTATTTAGGGTTTGTGCACTCATTCTCCAATACAGTTGATGTTAAAGGGGTTGACCAATTTGGAAAATACCTATTTGTTAGGGTCAGTTCACATAGCAGATTTTGCATGGAGGATCCCGCCACAAAATCCGCCGCAAAATTATTCCTCCCATTGACTTTAATAGGAGGTTCGAGCAGACTCTGCCCGAAGACCAAGCAGGATGCTTCTTTTTCCCGCTAGCTGAAAATATCAGCTAGCAGATAAAAGAAGCTTCCACATCGTATTGAAATGATTGGGAGGTGGAATTTTGAAGCGGAATCCGCTTCGGGGACTGCCGCAAAAATTCTGCCTTGTGAACAGGGCCTTAGAAGGATTTCCATAAAAAAATAATAAGCTGATCACAGGGTGTCCTTCTGCAGGCACTCCCAACGAACAGCTGTAATCTGCAGGGAAACCTAGCAGCAAGTGTTTCAATTTCCTGTAGTGCCCCCACAGGGGAAATAACGAATTACATAGTTTCCATTAAAACTAATATACCCTCTTGTATAATATATGGGGGTGAGACACTCTTTGTAACTGATCTCCGCTCCTGCTAACTGTTGGAGGTCCTGAATGAGGGCCTGCCCTCTACAGTATGCACAAATAGAATATATTTTTTAAACTAGACAACATTAATGTTACAGTAAATATTAGTAACTCGAGTGAAAGACAGTAAAAAATACGTTTGTCTATTTAGAATTTCCACAGGAGCCACTTGATCTGCCTCTGTGTATGAAATACTGCAAAAATGTTTTGATATATATGCAAGTAACCTGGTTATAAGGAATAGGCAAGTGATAAGCTTTCATTTCAGTTATAATTTCACGTTAAATTCAGTAAATCTCAAGGATGACATCAGATATGGAGGATCTGTGTTAAGAAATAACTTGAAATGCCATACTATAAGAGAATTACAACTTTGGCCCAAATTCTTATACAGTGACCCTACTCTTACATAGAATATTGCTTGCATAACATTCATGCTGCTCTGTTTCCCCATCTCAATCAATGTAAATCTATTGCAGATGAATGTGCTAACAGTAGATGACATTGTAGAGGTCTATGGAAGCTCAACGATAATGCATTTGCTAATGTAAAATGATAAATGATAATTGAGCTGAGAAGTGCTGGAAGAGGTGATTAGTGGAAGGAATACGGCCTTATTTAAATCACTACTGGCCCAAATTCAATGTTATGTTCAGCACTTCTGCACTTCTTCAGCATAATCTACTTTATTGGATGTAACTATTCATGGAACAAAACAACATTTAGCTATTAGACATAGCAAGAAATGAATTGTAGGTCAGAGCAGTGGTTGACCTCCCTAGCAAGGAATGGGCTACCTACCAATGATTCCATTTATCACCTGTAGCATTATATGTCCGGTCATTAAGTTGGTGCTTGTTGATCGTGATGCCTAAAGTCATCTGAGTATTTTTCTTGAATCTAGTAAAGTCAAAGGACTTTGTAGCCTTTAGAGCTCTCAATTTACAAGTCCCAAGAAGAGCTGCATGCATGTCTTTGGGCAAATAATAATGGAAGAGCAGAGTTTGGAAGTCAACCGTCTGATGAGAATTTTTTATTTTTTTAATTAGTTCATTTGTGTTTAAGGACCCAACCTGTTCAGCGTAGGTACAGCTTTAGAAAGCCCAATGATCAGATGTGTTCACCAGGGTGATCTTTGGTCGACCATACCCTTCAGTGCCTAAATAGCCAGCCATGACATATTTTAGTGGACTGGGTCCACCAGAGTGAGAGCCCCTATGTGCTAGCATGGGACCCCCTCTATGACTTCCACATGCCCTAATAGGGCATATGGAGTGGGTTGTAGCCTTTATGAGAAAATCCCTTAAAGAGGACCTGTCACTAGATCATATAAGTTGAACTGGTTAATTGACCTAAATAGCGCTGTCTTCCTGATTCCAGCGTTGTTTTTTTTTTTTTATAGACCCCCATCATTCCAGAGATATGGCTCACTGTTGTGGTATTGTGTTAGCTCCCTATATGCTAATTTGCTGTAGTTGTCGAACAGGGTGGCGCTAGCATCTCTGCCTCTGATGCTGACCAAACACCATGAGGCAACTTGAGGGTAGTTCAAGTCCTGTTGGCTAACTACAGCAAATTAGCATATAAGAGCCAACACAACAGTGGGCCATATCTCTGGAACGGGATGGAGGGTCTACGAAAAAAAACACAGCGCTGGAATCAGGGAGACAGCGCAATTCAAGTCAGTTGACCAGTTCAACTTATATGACTTCATTACAGATCCTCTTTAAATTGTCCCTTGATGAAACCCTATGAAGTCAACCATTGAATGGGATGACGCGAATATATATATATATATATATATATATATATATATATATTCTCTACATTTTGAAAAGGTGCAGCATGGTGACTCAGTGGTTAGCGCTGCTGCCTTCGTTACTTCACTAGGGCCATGTGCTTGGAGTATAAGTTTTGCATGTTCTCACCATAATGGTGTGGGTTTTCTCTGGAAACCCCACTTTCCGAACACCAAAATATATTGTCATAACTGACTACCTATGTATTATGGTCTTAATTTGTCATTGCTTCATATAATTCGGAAATCAAAATGGAAGTCCCACTGGGGACAAGGAATAGCGGGTCTTGTGCTATTGAATATGTTGGTGCTGTACAAATAATAGATAATATACCATAGAGGGGTTCTCCTTAAGACAACCCCTCACCATTTACAATTCTTTATTATTGGACGAACCGAGATGAACTTGTAAAAAAAAAGGTTCTTTTATTTATGCCGCATTCTATTTCTGGTACCAATCCCATCTCTTTGACCAGATACAACATAGGCTAGAAGAGACCCGGAAACGTGTTAATTCTCTAAATCCCCACTGCTAAAATACTATGCAAAGTCTTCACTCAAAGATTTGTACATTAAGCAGTTCCAAGCTGTGCAGGGAATTCACTTCTCAATTAGTAAAGGCAAACTCAGCAGATACAGGAATATTGTCCAGTGCTTAGAACACCTCTTAGGTCATTATTCACCTGCTATACACGGTAAAAATAGTTTTGTGTTCCTGGAGTCTTGTCTTTCTTACAAACTGCTCATTATTGATCATAAAACTCACATTTATTTTACACTTTGCAAAAAATATTCATATAACCTAAATTGCAAGTTTGGCACACTGATAAAAATCACGATTGGGGTACAGCGGACTATCCTTTCATTCTCTGTGGGACTGATGGGAATAGCCGAGTACAGTGTAAGGCTATCTCAGTCAACCCTATAGAGAATACATGGAGCAGTAGTGTGCACGTGTGTTCACCACTCCTTTACAACGGAGAACATGGGACTCTCGTTTTTATGATCGCCGGTGATCCTGTGGATGGGTGATAAATTATTTTCATAGAAAACACCTTTTAGGTGAAAACATTAATATGCTTGGATACATTTTTGCTAATTCAAAAACTGGTTTGGTGTGGGGGGTTATGAGTAACACTAAGGGACCTTCCACAGCTTCAGAGACATAGAGGGACCTATCTTTTAGCCATTGATTAGAGCTTGTTATTATACTGCTGTGACTGAAGGGGAGAGAGCTTTTTAATTTAGTGTCTGGTCCCAGAACTATTCACATGGCTCCTCATCTTTAAATTCTGGTGGAATGGGGTTGATGTTGGTTACCATACTCATTATACAGTATGTAAAGTTATTATTATTATCATCATCATTATTGATAAAATAATTATTAATTTGTGTTAGAACTACCACTGAAATCGGAATTTGGAAGCAGCTAAAAATAGTAAAACAAAACTTCTAGTTCTCGATCCGCGTTCTTCAAAATTTAGGACAGAATGTTACAGTTCTGGCAGCTTCTTTGAGAACTTACTGGGAACATATGCTTTTATTTTTCTTTCCTTGGGGTACTGAAGAACATGAAACTAATGGCTTATTTATAATTGACTTGTTTCTTCTTACTTTTAGAAGCCAAGAGCATTCAGTAATGCATTTTCACACATTGTTAGTCTGATTCTTAAATATTCATCTGTATAATGTTGGCGCCTATTGACAACGTTGCAGAAATGACACACAGAATTGTCCAAACAATAAGGTTCTTAGTTGTCATTGAAGTTGTGCATGTTTCCTCCCAACTAGCTGTTCATGGAAATTGTCACACATTTTCCTTTTGGCATTCCTACATATGGATGACAGATTGTTCCCAACTGTAGGAATATGGACAATTGCCATATTTAAATAATATTACTAATGCATTCGCCAATCCGATCCATTTTATATAATGTACAGGAAGCAAACCTGGAAGATTGAAGTACTCAGGGTAGGTCCTAAATACTAGACCCCAACTCATTTGTGCCTTTAACTCAAAGTCGGCATCCACACCATAATCCAAACCACACAGTCTATACCATATATCCTTCCTGAAACCCAAATTAGATTGTCTAAAGTTGAATCATAAGTTTGTCAGATACCCATACCCTCAGAATGTCACTATAGATGATGAGGTATGTTGTGCTAGCATGATCAGTTCAGCTACAGTGGCCAGAAGACTACACAGTAGCAGGTGGTAAAAAAATAAATTTTAGCAAGTGGCACCAAACATAGATATGGCAAGTCAGAGATCAACCCCAAAGCATGTCCTTATGTTGTTTTTACCCCAGTTAGGTTGTTTAAGGAACACCTCTAATACCTCTACATGTTTTAAACCCTTCCATGTGACCTTATAACTAAGAAACCATAAAATGGTTGTACCATAAAAGGCCTCCCTAAAAATAATCTAATCACATGTTATCGTCCCGCTGCTGTGACTCCCAGCGATCAGCTGCAATCTAAGGGGAAACCCGATATGTTCAATTCTCCTGCAGCGCCACTAAAGGGGAAATTGAGCATTGCACAGTTCCCATTGAAATATATATATATATATTCTCAGACAAGCCGAGTCCTCCAGAAATAGAGGCGCTCTTTGTAGCTGCTTTCGGCTCCATATAGTTGATGAAGCATATGAATGAGTGTATTCGATCTATTAATTTAGAATAACTAAAAAGGGTATTCCGGAGCAGGACAAACTTTATTGTTGCCCAGGGCAGTCGTCTCAGAATGCATTCCACCACCCTTGGTCCCTGAAGTTCCGCATGATAGATGTTGGATGGACAATCATTTTTTAAATTGTCCCCTTTTCACACGGTGTGATACGTATAAATATCTTGTTGGACCATTTTTCCTAACCCACTTACATTCTTCTCGAGCTCATAACCTTACATCTAGTGCATCATCCACACTTCATGGATTACTATCCCCCATCGACATTTACGGATCTGCCACCCATAACCTTATGCCTGTCCTGTACTTGTATATTTGGCTAGAAATTCTGCTCTTACATTCAGATTCACTTTAACTATTGTTTTTGCATATATGTCAGACTGAGTCACTTTACGTATTTTTTATTACCTCTGAACTGATGTTTTCTCGTTTTTTGCTAGTGGAAATGCCAGTCAAGGCCAAATTATCCTGTGTACTGCTTGTTTGTCAGTTTATTATGACAAAAGCCGAAATGTAGAGATGGATTCTGTCATTCAGCGAAGAACAAAGGGAATGTTATTTTCTTCTTTGTCAGAGATGTATTTCATTGTGATATTTTTTGTTTGTTCAGCTTAGTGTTTGAACAGATGTACTGTGTATGACTGAGCATAAGCACTCTTGATTTATACACTTACAATTGCAGTTTGTTCACTCTCAACACCTTTCCGGTACCATTTGGATTGGGTAGTTAGTGACATTGACATGGCTTTGCTGACTTACCACCTTCAAGGACAGTGCCTCACTATGTATTTGAGAGTCAAACACTATCCAAAATGTAATGTAATCCATCCAGTCTGCAGAAGTAGGTACAGCGTTTCTAGCAATAGTAAGATTTTCATAATTGGGATTATAGGATTATTACTTCATAGTATATATTTGGTTAGCATTATAGTAGATGGCTAGGTGTTAAGAAATCTATATGATTTCCTTACCAACATGAGCCAATAAGTTGAATAGTAAAGCTACCATTATCTTGTCCAGAAGAAAAGAATGACAACGAAAACTGTAGTGTCTTACCTCTGTATTAGAGGCAGCTCGATGGACCACCCCATGATGGCCATTATTTATAGAGAAAAAAAGGAATGATGCATGTGCCATGTGAATTGCATATTACACTTGAGGATTTTATGGACATTTCCATCAGTACAATCCTCGCAACCGCCATTAAGAATACTTCTCCCAGCCGGTTGAGGAGCAGCATTGTTGCCTAGTGTGCCGTGCACCAGGCAGCAGTGCCTTCTACAGGTGTAAATGCTGCCCATACCAGTCATGCCACTGTTAGCAATGATTTTTACGTTGGCATGATCAATGAGGAATTATGATAATCGTTAGTTTTATCAATTATCTTTTCCTTCATCACACTGGGCAACCATTATTACGACCATTTGGAAAAAAGCAAATAATGAAGATAATTGGCCAATGGCTCTTAGCAAAGATAAGATATTTGGTTCACCTATGTAAAATATAACATGCTGTAATATTATAATAATTGGAGCCATACTGTATGAGATAAGACTAAAAGAGATATTCATCTCTGCTATATCGGTCCGATTCTTTGTATTTCTAGAAAGCTGGTTGCTGGTTAAGGTATTTCATTAACCTTTTTATCCACAATTTTAAGTGAGATGGAAATAGATAGAGGCATCGGTCTGAGAAGTCTGGGTCATCTTTTCGTTCAAAAGACCCGCTGGGTGATAAATGTGAAGAATCATTCAACGTGACGACATATTTTTCATCATTACTCCACTCCATTAAAAGATGGTGCAGTTACATTGATTCCAACCAGGGGGTATAATTCGCCATTAATAGACTTATATAGCTCATTGACAATAGAGGTCTAAAGCCAATCACATGAATTTACCACAAGCCAAGAAGAAGTAGGAACATTTGTTGTGTATAAAATAGCCAAAAACAGACACAATTCTTATCAATAAAAAATAGCACAACAACTCTCTTAGGATATGTTCACACGCTTAACAAAAAACGACTGTAAAATACGGAGCTGTTTTAAAGGGAAAACGGCCTCTGATTTACAGTCGTTTTTTATGCATCAAGAGTTTTTTTTAATGCGTTTTTTACGGCCTTTTTTGGAGCTGTTTTCCTATTGACCCAATGAAGAATGGCTCCAAAAACGGCTCAAGAAGTGACATGCACTTTTTTTACAAAGTGTTTTTTTACGGCCACGTAAAAACCACCCGAAGGAACGGAACACCGTTTTTCCAATTGAAGTCAATGGCCAGATGTTTGGAGGCGTTCAGCCCCCATATTTTCAGCCGTTTGAACGTCTGCAAATAGGCTGTGTGAACATTCCCTTATAGGGAGATATGACTAAAGCTTATTTTCATTGTTTACACTACGAGGCCGTCTATTGCAAAATGTTTTTTCTGATCAATATACCTCAGAAGGCATCTCCATGTTATGAGATACAATTTATTATACTCTGAAGAACAAACCCAATGTATTGAAATGTAAAACAATTACTCAGCAAAATTCCCCCCATTATTTATTCAGTGTCCATAATTATCTCCATCTCTCTTTAGACAACACATTAATGAGTTTCTGAATATACTTGGCTTAGCCCAAAGGCAAGTGAACATTTTTAATGAACATCTATAATCATCTGCAATAATATATTATAATATGTTGTCTAAGGATGCATCAAATTCATATTCTGCAATTCAGCTGAATAACCGATTCTGATGGAGACCACGCCAATCTGAAGTCTAATTTGCATATTAAGATTAAGTTAAACAAGAAGGGATTATTTTATTAAAACAATTTTTTCATCTTTGGTTCCTAATACTATAAGGTGGTATTATGTGCATTACAATATTGTGAAACTGCAATAAATTAAGAGGAACTAACATGCTGCTTCAGACCGCGTCGTTCACTAAAATGGTTTGCTTTCACAAATTTTCTCAAACCTTTCAGAAACACTGATGATGGCAAACAGGGGGCGCTATATGGTTTTGCCAAGGAAAGGGTGGAAAGTCCTCAAGAAATATGGATGATTTTTTTTTTTTCTTAATTTGGAATCAAAGGGAACACAACAGCGGTGATTGCCTTAGATAGAGGTTATGTCTGATAAAGAGAAGTTCCACCATCATGTCAAAACGAGATGGACGTTCCCATATATATGCTCTACAGAACATGGACATGTTTTCAAATGTGCTCAGAAGTACTCCAATTCCTTCTGGGTATTTTCCGCTACTAGTCTGTATCGCTACCTCACTCCTCGATCATGTACATGATTAGAAACTCTGTATGTTAATGCCGGGAAAAAAATATTAAGTTATATACAGTATGCACACAGTTGTATTATGGATCCATGTTTTACAGATCTATAATGACAGCCATAGACTGCTAGGGGCTTATATTGTACCTCCCTGTGCCTCTAAAATTCATACAAAATCTGTGAGAATAAATTGTGGTATGTTACGTGCCATAATACAGAAGTATTCCCCCTTACAGGTGTTTTTCTATCAGACATTTATGGCATATCCACAGGATATGTCATAAATGTCAGATAGATAGGTGCATATCCCAGAGGAGGGACCCCCATCTCTAGAACAGGGTCCCCTAAACACCTTTCTACTGCTCTAGGTCGTGGCTGAAGCGTGTGATTTCCGACCATGAATTACGGAAACAGCGTAGCTCAGCCGTAACTCCCATAGTAGTGAATGGCAGATACGGAAGCAGCGTAGCATGCGAGCTACGCTGTTTCCGTAATTCATGGTTGGTAATCCTGGTCGGTCAGCAACAATATAGAGCAGTAGAAAAAAGTTTAGGGGGCCCCTATTCTAGAGATAGGGGAGGTGGGACCCGCATCTATCTGACATTTATGACATATCCTGTGGATGTCATAAATATCTCTGATAAGAAAACCCCCTTAAAAAAAATTCTTCTAGTGAAGAATACGTTTTTTCTTTATAGAGGCAACACACAGCGGCACATTGACTGCCTATAAATCCATAATATGGCACCATATGGACTCTGTATGCCACCATATAGGGTCTGTACACTTATTTCTTTGCTTCCTAACTATACATTAGGTCAAGAGTACCAATGGTTGTCTACTGAAGGTCCACTTGGTTCTCCAATATTTGCAGATATCAATTAAAAGAAAAGTCTTACCTATGTCTTTAAGTCTCAGTTTATTGTTTGGTTTGAGGAACCCGCTGTAAATAGGTAAAAAAAAACACACTTGTATTTATTTCATAAGGTAATTGATATATTTTTACCCCAACAATGTTTTTGTACTTCTTACAGACAATGTCTTCAATGATTATGTAATTTCATTTCTGTTTCCATCAGAAAAGGCGGCATAATTGCAGCTTATTATTCTAATGTACATATAAAATTCACTTTGTGTTCATTTACCCAGTACTGAGATTACATTTAACAAATTTCGAAAGCTTGGAGCAACCCATGTATGAAATAACTTACAGACCATTGTAGTTGCTTTCAGAATATAAAAGTGAAATTAAATCAATTTTCTTTAGTGTAAAAATCATTCCGCCTAAAACAACATTATATATATATATATATACACGCTGCAGATCATTAACTGTCCGTTGTTCTAGAACATGTGACTGTACAAGATGTTAGGCTATGTTCACACAGCGAAATTGCTGCAGATCTTCCATTTGGATTTTAACAAATGTCATCCACACGCTGCAGAAAATTTCCATGCAGAAATAGACCTGAGGAATGGAGAGGATTTGTTGTCGATTTTTCCCATTGAGTTCAATGAGAAAGAGAAAATCCACATCAAACGTCAAATGTTGTGCTTTTTTTTTTCTTTCCTAGCTGCGATTCCGCAGCAATAAAATTGCAAGTAAAAAAAAATACTCTATTTTTACTTTATAAAACAAAATACAAATCTTATGTCCCCTGGCGCCCCCGTAGTGGCATGTCTCTGCTTTCTTGGATGGTCACTATGTGGTCAGCCTTTTGGGATGATGTTTTGTCCCATGTAGCCCCTGCAGCCAATCCCAGGCAGCTGTCCTTACCGTAACGCCAGGGGAGGGGAGTATGGTATTCTTTCTTTTATCCCGACTTCTATTTTCCGCAGCGAAAATTCCGGCTGAAAATATGCACCAAAACAAACAATATCTATTGCAGAGTTTTCAGCAGGAAATCCGACCCGTATGATCCTAACCTTAATGGAAAATAGTCCCTTTCTGTAGAGTAGTAGGAAAATTTCTATACTGTAAACTAAGACCTTGTTTACACGTTGTGGATTCTGTCAGAATTCAGGTGCACCTTTTGTACCTAAAATCCAGATAGATCCTGTAACTATTCCCTCGGCAAAGCTTATAAGTGGGGTATTTTATGCCACATTCACCAACTTGTCCGTGTGTGGATTCACATGCCGATCCTCGGTAGAGATATGAGTTTCAGCTGTGTGTTTCTGCTGCGGATTATTTTCACAATCCACAGTGGATTTCTCTAGTACATATCCTTACCAAGTTAACATACACTAAAGGTCCTTTCCCTGGCATCCAGATCACCAACGTAATGGAGGTCGTCTCCAGTCTCCAATAGTTTTACAAATCATATAGTGTTTTATGCCTAGTGTAGGGCCTGAGTGGTGGTGCATGATACAGAGATTCAGAGAACACTCAAATTCAATTTGTGTCAGGCACCCCCCCTCCCCCCTCCATCAGATAACACATAACTTCAGTTTTGCCCGGAGTGATTCTTTCATATTTACCCAACATTTTATATCACTACCCCAACACTATCTCGCACTTTTGATAATTTAGACCCTGAAAAGTCTGGAAAATTAGGTGATTCCAGATTAAGGCCGGGTTCACACAGAGTTTTTTGCAGGCGGAAATTCTGCCTCAAAATTCAGTTTGGAAGTTTGAGGCAGATTTTCCTCTCCCTGCACGCCGATTTTCACAGGCATTAAGATTCCACGAAATACGCTTTCTCTTACTCCCATTGATATCAATGGGATGTCAGCGGCATAAAACGCCCGAAGATAGGACATGTCCCTTCTTTCTCCCGCGAGACGGTTTTACCGCTCGCGGGAAAAAGCCGCCTCCGCCTCCCATTGAAATCAATGGGAGGCATTTTCGGGCCATTTTTGACGAGTTTTGCGGCACGGTTCCCGCGTCAAAAAACTCTGTGTGAACTTACCCTTAAATTGAGTTTGGGACTATTTTTGACAGATGTTTTACTATCCAGATACCCACATTTTGGATTAGAGTAAATTTACTTGTTGCAAAGGATGCACATTTTCAAGATAAAAAGCAAAGTACAGATCTTTCTTTATCAATATATCAGACCAGTGACCTCTGCTGTTTGTGTAGAGATATGGACTGTACAATGTATTTCCAATATTGTGATGAAAAATGTCTCCACAAAGTGCATCTGTAATAATATTTAAGTGCCTAATGCTATGGTGGGTGTACCAGTAATATTGGGTTGAGCCAACATGATGTAAATTCCTTCACCTATTGCGTGCCTGTGTGTCATGTACAAGGCTCTAATTTCTACAAAAAGTTGTACATTCCAATCATTATGATAAACAAGGTCATATTCCATTAATAATAGGTATTCCTATATTTTTTTTATTTTGATGATTGAATACAGTAAGGTGGGGGTAACATGACGACTTTTGGTCACGTGCAAATTGTGGTAAAATTGTAGGATTATCACAACACAACCTCAATCTTACCCTATGGCAGACCAGATCGCTAGGTCTAGCATGCTTGGATATTTAGTGCATTTGGTAAAAGGATGGCACATACAGTGGATGACACGGGCTTCAATGAGGCTTCTGTGTTCTACTGCTATGTGTATGTTATAGAATCTATACATTTATGATAATGGAACAATGTGTGATGTCACTATACATAATTAGGGTAACAAGTGTTATAGCGCTCTGTCTAATCTGGGTAACATGGCGTCTCAGTCGCTGGCACTGCTACGTTCAGCACGGGGTCTTGTGTATGAGTCTGTACAGGACATTATCTGCTTAAAGTCTCTGTTTTCTCCATATTTCTTCAGATTCTCCAGGTTTCTCTAGAAACTTGTGTTAACAGAATTATGTTAATTGACTTCCTATTGACTGAAATTGTGCGCCTGCAGGGAACCATTTTTATGTGAGTGAATATATTTGCTGCAATGTACTACTCTAGAATATGCAGACCTTATGTAAGTAACAGATATTGTATCAACTTGTATAGATTTAGAAAAAATTTAGCAATAGTCTATCAATAAAAATGTATCCATGGCAATAAATATGGTCTCATTAAAGGTACCAAGGCTAAAATGCAGTTTTTTTTTTATGGGGCCCGACCTACAATGCTGTTAAAAAGTATTTGCCCCTCACTTGATTTCTTCTGTTTTCTAATTTGTTACATTTAAATGTTTCAGATCATCCAAGTAATTTTAATATAAGACAAAGACAACACGAGGAAACATAAAATGCAGCTTTTAAATGATCATTCCATTTATTGAGGATAAAGATTTATTCCAAACCTAGATCACCCATGTGAAAGAGTAATTGCCCCCTAAAATAATAACTGGTTGTGCCACCCTTGGTAGTAATAACTGCAATGAAACATTTGTGATAACTTGTGATGAGTCTTTTACATCGCTGTGGAGGAATTTTGGCCACTCTTCTTTGCAGAATTGTCTTAATTCGGCCACATTGGAGGGTCTTCATGTATGAACTGCACGTTTAAGGTCTTGCCACAGAATCTCATTGGGATTCCTGTCAGGACTTTGACTCGGCCATTCCAAAACCATCATTTTGTTTCTTTGGAGCCATTCAGAGGTGGACTTGCTGGTGTGCTTTGGATTGTTGTCCTGCTGCATATCCCAACTGCACTTGAGCTTTAGGTTACGAACTGACGGGCGGGAAATCTCCATCAGGATTTCCTGATACTGAGCAGAATTCATGACTCCATCAATTATGACAAATCATCCAAGTCCTGCAGAAACAAAGCAGCCACGACCATCCCACTACCAGCACCATGTGTGATCGTAGGTGCGATGTTCTTATGGTGGAGTGCGGTGTTAGCTTTATATCAGAAGTAACGAGACTCGTCTCCTCCAAAAAGTTCAATCAATTACTCATCAGTCCACAGAATATTATCCAAAAAGTCTTGGGGGACATTCAGATGTTTTTTGAGAAATGTGAGACGAGCCTTTGTGTTTTTTTTGGTCAGCAGTGGTTTGTACCTTGCAACAAAATTTTTTGTCTAGTGTCATTCTTATTGTGGAATTATTTACATTGGCCATGACTGATGCCTGTGGTTCTTTAGATATTTGTCTGGGTTCTTTTGTGACCTCCTGGAGAAGTTGTTGATGTTCTCTTAGTGAAATTTTGGTAGGGCAGCATCTCCTGGGTAGATTCATCACTGTTTCAAGTTTTCTTGGCTCTCACTGTGGTTCACTGCTACCAGACTGACTTATGAATTTGTTGGCACCACCAGCAGCATCACGTACTATATACCTCAGTAACTTTTGTTATGCTCCAACTTTCCTCCAACTTTCCTATTTCTGAGCATTATGAATTGTGAAATTAAATAACTAATTGAGGATGAAATCTAGTAATTTTAAGTAGCAGTTAACGCCTTTTACCTACATATTCTCATGTTCTTGTAAAGTCTACATGTCGTATCAAATCAGTACAACCCGGGGGTAAGCTCTATGGGCTAATATTTAAATGTTCAATTAGTAGAGGGTCTAACTAATGGAACCCTAAAAATTACTTGAATGAGGGAACGCAGATTCTACTTCATTCCTACCAGTGTGTCTGTGGAGTAGAAGAATTGTATGGAGGGATTTCCGAGAATGTGACCTGCCACTCTGTAGAAGTCGATGGAAGTTACGTAAACAGCTGAATGAGCGACCTCCTCTTCACATAGCTCCTCTACATCCAGAAAGTTGTGGTGGGAAGGACGAAGGACTGTGGTCCCTTGTTATAGCACTCATTGGTGGTCCCAGCGATTGAACCTTCACCAATTTGAAATGTTAAACCTAGGCTGTAGATAGTTGATGAATGTTAATGGCTGAAATACCCCTTTAGCTTCAGTATCACAGTTTTTAATTTTCCAAGTCAATGAAAGGCATACTTTTCCCTGATAATTTTCAAATTATCACTATGCAAACTATTTCATTTCATTCCACTACTCAAAAGACTGCAGGATCTATTTCAAATACAATCTGCCAGCTAATATTCTTATTATTAAGGTAGAAGACTATTTTAATCTCAGTTCACTAGAATGACACAAAAATAATAGCATCAATTTAGCAAGTTCTTCCAAAGTCTTACCCTCCTATTATTGCCTTACACAGTGGCATATGAATAAGTGGCATCAGATTAGACTCAATGCTAATGCAACCATTGCTAGAATGAAAGGTAGAATTTTTGTAAAAATATAATAGTAGTATTTCTTTGTGGGTAACATAAGGGCACCATCATGCGAAATTCAATGCGAAAAGGTTATTAAAGAGCAAAAAGTGAGAGCGGATGGTTGAAGCATTCAGTGTTTTGTTCTTTTCTTTTGGCAGAGGTGTTATTGCTCGAGCTGTCAGCGATAGAAACGTCTGACCTTACTGTAGACTTTTATTTTTTTAAATCCAAGATCTGAATCAAAGAGTTGGTAAGAAAAATTAATTAAAATAATATTGAATACCACAATTTCTGGTGTGTGGAGTTAGTGTCAACCTTTTCTGACCTTGGGCAAATCGCTTTATATCCCTATGCCTCAGGCACCACAACAATTGCATTGTAAGCTTCACCAGGTATGAAGACTTTGTGGTTGCTATGAGGTATTCCCACAATAGCCATCTCAATGTCTCCGATGTAAAAAAAACAAAAACCGATTAGTCACTTGGGTGTTAATTGCACTGGTAAGGTAGATGCCCACCTTTTCATAAACCTCATTCCCAACGTTAGATGTGTTTTTCATTTTAGTCACCCATAATAGTCCTGAAGTTCTTCAATAACCTCATAGTTGACTGTAACAGCTATATAAAGCTGGTAAAATGTACCCCTGGTGCCACTGTTATTACCATAATCGACACATACCGTATGTAAAATAAATACCTACTACAAAACCGCAAAACTTCATGGCCCATATGAACCAGGTATATTACTGATTGTCTATCACTATTATTGAATCGATGGGGTAACTTAGTGCCCAACTGTGAAATACCTAAATTTTTACAAACAAAATTCCTATATTTTTTTCACCTTCATGCAACTTTAGCTTATTCTCTTGTACAGTATATGCCCTTCTCCAGTCTTTTCTAACACTATAACTATACAGTATATTATTTTCTTCTCTTTTGTTTTGTGCTATATATTTATATTGTACTTCAAGCAAAACAGAGATTAATGTAATGTGATAATGATGAGTAATATTAGTTATAGTACTGTTCATAAAGAGTTTTTCTCACCATGACAACCACTTTTTTTTACACTAATGCCTACCCGGTGTTCATTTCATCATTATGGGTCTAGCTTCAGAAATCCTGGCGAATCAGCTGTTATAGCAGGAAGAAGCTCTGGTCGCCCATACATCTCCACTTCAGGTAAATGTCGCATTATATGCCTGCCTAATCAAATGAATGGCTTCTCTACAGCATGAGCTCGATTTGCTCTGGTTTATTAAGGCAGTCCTGAAAGGGGACCCCTCTCTATGAAGTCCATATGCCCCAATAGGACATGTGGATAGAGGTTGTCATAACTAGACACCCCCTTTTAACATCCTACCGAATATATTATAATAATAATAATAATAATAATAAGAAGAAAGATATATATATATATATATATATATATATAAATAACATGTTAGAAAGATACATCAAGATATTTGCTAAAAGCAGCAGGAGAACATGTACAGTACAATTAAATAAATTAAAGTCGTCCGAAGGTAGACCACCTCTTTATTGTCCAATTATGTTTCTATTCTTAGATGAGTGTTCTGTGTGATATTTTTTATGTTGACTGCAACACTACTTTTGTCCTATTTCAATAGTCAAGTCAATTTATGTGCAGACATCTGGCGTACAATGCACTTAAGATTCCCTATTCCATAGAGCATATACTTCCTTTTTAAATATGCATGAACTATTGTTTAGCAAATCTACTTTACCATGTCAAAATAGTATTAAGTGTAATGCATTGATGATCCACAATTAGATGGAAAAAAGAGAGACTAGATCCCGGGCATTTAACTCTAAAATGGATATTTTACACAATTTCAGAGATTTGTATAATGTAGGGATAAGTGTGTGAAATGGGAAACAGAAAGTGTTATCCCAATCTCCTCTCACATAATCCACCCGTGATTGCATTTTAAGGACATTGGGCTTTGCCTTGCTAAGTGGACAGAACGGCATGGACTGTTTAAATCTAGGATTTCTGTGGCTTTAGGATTTATTCAAGTTGATAGCCCTTCATGAGATTTATTTCAAGTATCTGCTATGAATACCAGTATAAAATGCATTATATTCTATCATTTACATTTATCCAATACTTTAGACTACATACTCCACAGAATTTTTAAAGGGGACAGCTCATATCTGAGTGGAACATTTGAAATTAAATTAACCAGTACATGAACAAGAACTTTACCCCTTTAAAGATGTTGTCCAGGATCAGAAAAAAGGGTATGGAATTTTTCCCCAGATACATCGCCACCCATGTCCATTTTCCATGTCTTGCATCTTAGTCCCAGTCACTTGAATCAGGATGAGTTGCAAAACCAGACACTGCCCATGGACAAGAGAGAAACTGTTTCGGATGGGGCACTTTTATTTTATTTTTTAAGCCTGGCAGTACCTGTAAGTTCCAGACCATTCTTATAATTTACATGTTTTCCTGCAACTAATAGGACTTTACGATGACACCAAATTTTGGAAAGGTATTTCAAGGTTTTGTTTGTTCCACTAAGCTGATGTACGATGTGTGTTGACCAGTAGGTTCTGCGATTATTGATTTATTAGAGTTGTCTTAGCCAAGACATTGGTGGCATATATCACTAGGATATGCCACCAATATCTGATCGACCAATGTAACCCCTTCTGCCACTGGAGTCCTACCTATCGGACCTTGATGGACTATCCTCGCTTTGTCTATGCTGAGATAAATTCTCTAAGCCTCCCAAATTTTGTTTCCCCTTGGGCACTATTGTAAATCTGTGTGTTTTGAAGCTATTGTTGGCCGTATAGGTTGGTCTGCACAAGGGGTGTTGGTAGACTGTTAAGATGACCTGCATATATTGGTTCGAGGAAGCCATTAGTGTACACTTTACCTGCAAAACCAAGTAACCAATAAAGTTTTTGGGTTAGCCATTCTGTAATTTTAGTACCTAGGTTCTTAACCGTGTAACATGTACCCCATGTCTCTAGGGGGAACTCACACTGCCCTCATGCTGTACTTTTAATGTGCATCACAGAGAATAATCAAATCCTTGTCAGTACTTGAATGTAATATATTTGAGTAGGGGGCATGTGACTTAGAAACATTACGAAACGCTCTTCCAGTATAAGAGGTGTGACTGTGACAACAATTGTTTTATTGCCATGAAAAAGAGTGTCTGTTAATAGATGAAGCAATATATAAGTGTCTGAACATGGTAGATCTTATCAATGTTTGATCAATATTTCAAATGGCTGAAGGGCTAAATAAAAAAATAACCTAATAAAGCAACAGGGGAATAATGAATTCTTGATGGAGTAAACTTTAAAATTGCCTACTTAAAAATTGACTTAATTCCTTGTTATTGTACTTCCAGAGATGTGTCGTGTATCCCATACCTGACCGCGACCATTAGAAAGCTCATCACCCTACGTAAATAATCAGAATAGGCCATTTGCACCATAGAGGCAACCAAAGTGTTTACTCTACTTCTTAATCCCTATATAAACATTCTTATTTAAAAGACCTCCTACATGTGGAGAAGAACCTTGAAGATGGTTTCTGTGTTTAACTGTGCTTAATACTATGTCGACGGTTTAAGGTTCGATTTGGGAGCTATCCACATGAAATAATTACTTTGACTCATAAATGGATGGTCTAATCAAAGGACTGAACTACATTAAGTGATTCTTCCCAAGTGACTTGGACTATATCTATCTTGTGCTTCAGTAATTCTAGGACTGTGCCTTCACTCTGTCATGGTAGAATGCCTTCCAATAAATAAAAAATGTAGAATCTGTTGCACAAATGTAATATTAACCTAGATTTCCCTGAGGATGGAGATGAATGCTTACAGGGGTCTGCTAGGGGCAAGTGTGCAGCCCATTTTTGTAAACACAATTCTATTCTATGAATTTGATTCACATTATACGAGTTGATGCTTTGGTAGTCATGACATACGGCCCCACATCAGGTTATATTTCATAATCTCCCTGTAGGCCCTTTTCTTTTTACATTTCTTTAGGAGACAATTTGCATGTTATAAGCTGACCACTAAAATATGAGCTTCAGGATAACAACAATCAACTCAGAAAAAAAAATTAGTATGTATCTGCTGAGCAGTCATAGGCAAAGGGCCATAGTGAACATTATTATCATATTTACATCTGACCCTTAAAGACCCATGCTCATATGCTTCTGGGGTCAATAGGGATATGACATGGCCCAGGAGCATATTCCTATGACAAATACATTAGTAAACCACCTGTAACATTAGACACCGAGAACCAAGGCTTTCAAATACCTATTTGAATGATGAGTATACAAAAAAATTTACTTTTTTTGTAAATACCTTGATAAAAAAGTCTAAATATTCACTCTATAGAGAGGTGTTTTTGTATAGCGGATACTACAATATAAATAACACATGAAATATCATAATATTATTATTTTTTTTTTAACAAATTAGTATTGAATTCAGATTCATAACGTTAACCAATTGTTCCAGGTTGTTGACTACTCGGTATGAAACCAGGACATGCATAAGCCATAGAGGGCCCTACAACAAAAACAACAAGAGGCTCTATACTAATTCTGGTCCATGCAATCACACTCTTGCATATTGGATAGCAGAACCATTCCCAACCCCCGGGTTATGCCTTATAGGATGTCAGGGTAGCATAAGCCTTTGAACTTTTTTTGTGCTATTTTTGTATGGGGAGCCCTGTGCAGGTCCACAAGCCATAGGAAAGAGAGATATGGCTAGATTGAGCTTGGTCCCCTCTAATCACGTGATCCATAGCAAGAGCTGCCTCTATGGTGCATACACCCAATAACTAGACTGTTCTTGCCACTGCAAGGATTTGAAGCACTGTAGGAGAAGCATTGATTGGATACCTAGATTTTGTTATTTGAGGGATGTGTCTTAAAGGTGTTGTCCAGTTTCAGCAAATTAATGCAACTTTTTTTTGTATAATTTAAAGTTATACAATTTTCCAAAAAACAATGCTTGTTGTTATTCAGTAGAAACATTCATTGTTTACTTCCAGTAGATAAAATTCTGTCCATCGTCATGTGATGGATACACAGGTGCACGGCTCGTTACAAGACACCGCTCTGATACACATACCGTAGCGGTATCGAAGAGCGCCCCACCTGTGTGTACATCACATGACCATGGACCACTTGATGCCAGAATTTTATCCACTGAAAGTAGACAATAAATGTTCCTACTGAATAGCAACAATTATACAAAAAAATAACATTAGTTTGCTAAAACCGGACGACCCCTTATAAAGTAATAGTTAAAAAAAAAAACACCACCAAAACAACAATATCTATCTAGATACAATATGCAAAAATGGTGACACAAATTCCACCTAAACACTATAAATCAATACATATGCATTACTGCTGAATCTACTTACAATAGTGAGTTAAACAAGAAGTCTCACAGGACAAAATGCGTATCAAGGTGGGAGACAACTCTCAACCACCCATATAAATTAGAGATAAGGACTCTAACAATATATAATAAACAGGAGAAAAAAAGAGTCCATACATATCAATATATGAAGGAATAAAACATCTTTATTGATTTACAAAAAATACACTAAATGACATAGACAGAGAATCTAAAATAAATCCTTGTGCGGATCACAATTGTAAACATTGATAGCAGTATAAATACACAATACACTAATGGTATGTACAGTTAATGTGGCTCAATGTAACTCCAACAACAGGGTGTATCACATAAAGATAAATTGAAATGTAAGCCGGGCAAAAATGGATGGAATGCCTAGCTCAAAAGGCCTGTAACTGCTCTAAGTAATTAATGCCTTGAAACAAATGGCATAAAGCCAGGTTAGGTCCAATGGATGCACTTACCCATATATGGGAGGTTGAGTGTGACCCGGATGTGTGGAAGAGCGCCCCACCTGTGTGTACATCACATGACCATAGACAACTTGATGCCAGAATTTTATCCACTGAAAGTAGACAATAAATGTTCCTACTGAATAGCAACAATTATACAAAAAAATAACATTAGTTTGCTAAAACCGGACGACCCCTTATAAAGTAATAGTTAAAAAAAAAAAACACCACCAAAACAACAATATCTATCTAGATACAATATGCAAAAATGGTGACACAAATTCCACCTAAACACTATAAATCAATACATATGCATTACTGCTGAATCTACTTACAATAGTGAGGTTTTAAGTTCACATTTTGATCAAATTGTGTGAGCCCACCTGCCACGACAAGGTGACCGTATGCTGCTCGTACACCCAGAACTGGAACTAAGCCTACATATACATGGGCTGATAGACAGACAGACAGACAGACAGACAGACAGACAGACAGACAGACAGACAGACAGACAGACAGACAGACAGACAGACAGATAGACAGATAGACAGACAGACAGATAGACAGATAGACAGATAGACAGATAGATAGATAGATAGATAGATAGATAGATAGATACTTTTAATCTGGGTTACAAGATACATTAAGATGTATTGGATATCTAGTATTATGACAGTAGGCCTGGCTTACTTTTTCTTTTTCGGATTCTCGCTTAATGCACATATTAATGAGTCTTCCACATATGAATTCTGACAGTGTCTTTTATAATATTACTGATTTGTTGCAAAAATATTCAAACATTTCCACGGCTGCAATGACTAAACTGTAGAAAATGTTTCATAATTAAATCCTCAGAATTGGCAGAGGTGAGCTAAGTCTTGTCACACAACGCTAGTCTATCATGAAATTGTGTTTCGCTGCTAGTGAAATGCATACATTTTAGAAGGTATGCAAATAACCAGTGTCTACTGTTTAAGACTTATTCTAACTGAAATTAATTGTCAGTGATGATTTAATGTGAACTGATGCTTTCCTGTGAACATGTCTGACGCTTTATGATGGTGGCATTTACAATAACTAGACATATAACTCAACTGGACAACAGTAAATGAAAGATTTTATTTAGTGCAATCCATTTTGTAGCTTATGTATCGTTGATGCATCTCTATGTAAAGAGTTCAGTTGGAGCAAAACTATTTTATTGATAAAAATGGAAACCCTGATATCATATTATCATGGGGAGAATATATAATTTATGTGCTAAGGGTGTCACCATATTTGATCCTGTAGCCTTAAAGGGTAACTAAACTTTCAAAAAACTTCTGACATGTCATAGCTTTGATTGGTGGGGGTCTGAGCACTGAGACCCCCACCAATTGCTAAAACGAAGCAGCAGAAGTGCTCGGGTGAGCGCTAAACCGCTTAGTTTCTGATTGGCTTTTTTCCGAAAGCTGAGCAGTTGGTGTACGGGCTCATAGACTTTCTATTGAGTCTGTACACCGTTACCTTGGCTTTCTGAGAAAATCAAAAAGAAGTCAATCAGCTCAGCGCTCACCCGAGTGCTTCTGCAGCTTCGTTTTAGCGATCGGTGGGGGTATTAGTGCTCGGACCCCCACTGATCAAAACTTCTGACAGAAGTTTTTGTCAGAAGTTTTCTAAAAGTTTAGTCGCCATAAACACTACATATACCTTGTGGTGAGTACTGCTGCCTATGGGGTTGAATATGATCAGAGTAAATTTTAGATGTTTTACCCATGTTTGAAGGCTTTCAAGTCTTTTATGAGATAAGGGTCTGATGTTTTCCCAGAAACATCACCACTTTTGCCCATGGGTTATTATTGGTTTTACATCTTAGACCCTTTCATTGAAATGTGGCTGAGCTGCAATACCAGACACAGCCCATAGACAAGAGTGGCATTGTTTCTGTAATAAACCAAACCCATTTTTCTAATTTCATACAAAGCCTTTAAGGCTCAATGCATGTAGCAGGTGTTTACAGAGGATGACTGAAGCTACACAGGGTCCCTGTGGTTACATATGATGGAGACCATGAGGTTCATATTACAAAGCCATAAGCACTATGTACCTGCGTAGTTAATATATATTACAGATAATTCTATGGGTGGCATGTTATGGCTCCGTACATGAGGTTGCATGGAGTCATGAAAGTGTTCATGAGGTCTTAACTTGAATCTATAGATTACATAGAGCCAGTTGTATATGGACTTGAAGAACCTCAAAGTGGATGTCTATCTGTCCATCAATGATAAGCTGATCACAGGTTGTCCCACTAATGGGACCCTCTGCGATTATGTGTAATCTGTGGGGGAACCTGGTGACAAGTGTTAAGTTCTCCTGCAGCGCCACCACAGGAAAAATAAATCATTACACAGTTCTCATTGAAATCAATGGGCTGTCTGTATAATGCACGGATGAGCCAGTTCTTCCAGAGTGACCGATGATTCTTGTAGCCACTCTCCACTCCACATAGGCTGATAGACCAAGGTCTTGAACTGGAAACCCCCTTATATTAACTAAGATTATTTTTTTTTTTAACCAAGCCACCGCTGTATAGACAAACAGATTTTATTATTTCTTTTACTATTAAGTCCACATACCCGACAAATGTTGTTTAATAGGATGCAGTAATTGACATTTAAGTGCTTAAATGTCAGGAATTTCCCTTTGTTTCTTTACATTTTGCCAACATTTTAGCCCTTTGTTCTGTTTCACACTTAGTCTTTACAAGACATACGATGCAATACAGCTCTGTAAAATTGTATTTCCTTTCTTTAATCTCCAAAAGAGAGTATTTCATTATTACCATCTGAACAACCCCAGGATACATTCATGTTTAATAAATCTGAATTTGGAGCTTGGCACAAGACAGTTTGTTATTGCAGACACTAATCTTGCCCAGCTCATGCCTTATTATTCCGCTCGCAAAGTCATAAAAGTTTACTCATGGGTGACGCATTGTAAGATTACACAAGGAGATATTAGTCGGATAATGGTACTGTATCTAAGCAGGGATCGTATTAAACCTGGTATGTATGGGAAATATGTAAAATACATTATTTTAATTAAAGTGAAATCAAGAAACTATGTTATCGTATGCAACTCAATCAATGACTCAGTCTAAAAGGGAATATTAGCTGTAAGGTAGCGTATGAGTAGTTCTACCAAGTTGGAATGGCATATTGATGTGTCTCTGAGATTTTACCTGGTAAATCCATCTCCCATTCCAGTCCCAGTCATCTCTGACATACTGCAGGGATAATAAAGCACTCAAGACCTCTACAATATAGTCAAGAAACTCTGTTTGAAGATTTCAGTAAATCTAATTTGTCTATTCCAACCACCCATCAATCTTATCCTAGGACCTGAAGAAAGATGTTCAGTGAATGCAGTGTTTATTGACGAAGAGCCACATTGGATATGTTAGATAAGACAAAAATGGATTTTCTTGGAAATTTGGTCTAGATCTCGTAAATTCTCTAGAATATTGGGAAAATAGGGCACTTACCTGAAGAAGACGTTAAATAGATTATTTCACTAAAACTATAAGCATGACAATTTGAGAATTGTGCGATACACAGACATACGTTGTATAGATCACATTTTAAGTTCACATTTTGAAACGGTCATGTCGCACAGGTCATGTCTCAAATGTTTTACATTTAACCCATTGATTGCAATCCCAACCCTAACCACATGGTGTGCTGTTGTGGCCATGGCCATGGATCACACTAAAATCAAAGTACTTTAATTTTCTATGCCCTCGGCCATATCACAGATCCGTGTTGTACAGATCTGTAATATGGCTTTAATGGCCTGCTGTGGGACAATACTACGCCTCATTGGGCCTTTTTTTCATATAGCGGAACAAGAAGGCCTTTTTCACAAGAGAACCTGTGAGGAAAAAATCATAGTATGTTCCATCACATGCCATATTATGAAGTTATTCTCTCCAAGAAGCAACGGCACACTGAGCACAAAACTGACGGAATACGGACGCTGTAAGGACTCCCGTACAAGGTTTCTACAAATGGTAATGATGTGTGTATAGACCCTTATTCAATCACAATCATATATTCTGCATTTGTACTCAACTAACTAAGCAAAGTCAGTTGGCCATATTGTCCCATCGTTAAACAAATTCAGTATTTAGACCTGATATTAAAATCTTATAGCGACAGATTCTAAATTTTGTTCTTTGGCTTCTTTTGTTGCCTTCATCTTATATACAAAGACACACCTGCTTTAGAGCTCTTAAGACATAAACAGATGTAGAAATGAGAAGTAATTTCCTCCTTGGTAATATGTTTTATAAACCGCACTGAGAGAAGAAGTACTTAACATTTACGGAGGAAGTAGCAATAGATTATTTTTGCCTCTATCTACCATGAAAAATATTCAGAGAATGCAATACCAATACATGGTGTGTCTAATTTATAAAAGGTCATAGTCTACATGTCTTGAATACATTGCAATGGTTGATCTTTTTTCTTAATTTATGATATACACCCTTCAATAAGTTTTTTTCAGATTCCACTATATTCTGTAAATAAGGGCAACAAAGAACGTAGTTAAAGGGGTTTTCCGGAACTAATTAACTAATTTCTATTTCACTGCACATATAAAAATAATGTAATTTGTAATATACTTACGTTTTGATTTCATCTTCTTACACCCGATTCCAGCGCCGGTCACGTGAAGCATCTCCAGTAGCAAAATCCTTACTTCCGGCGTTCGCCCGTCCATGATCTGAGTTCCATTTTCCAGCTGGCTCAATGTACGGGTACGTCATTCCTGATGTTCACTGTACACTGAGGGAAGTGTTGGACCGGATACTCCCTTTCTTCTGATAGTTTCTGGTCTGCTGCTAGTGGAGAGAAACACGGCTAGTTTCTGAGCATGCGTGGTAAACACTGCTAGTCTCTGAGCATACGTGGTTTCTACACTAACCGTGTTTACCACGCATGCCCACTCCTGCACTATCACAGCGCCTGCGCGTTATTTTCTCCCCAGATCAGCGGACCGGAAACTGTCAGACGAAATGATGCGATGACAGGAGCCAGTAGCTAGTAGCGCTCTGACAAGGACTCCGGTGTTGGGGTTAGGGTATTCCACAGAGTCCCAGGGCGGAGCCTATACTAGCGCTCTGCCTGGGACTCCGGCTCTGGGGAAGACCCAGACAACACTGTCCATGTATGAAATACCAGAAAATTGGTGTAAGGAAAAAAGTATCTAAAATCTGTAGCAATTTTATGAAGTAGCAATACTCCACTTACTCACTCATGACCACAAGATCAAATGTCCAGGTTACGGTATTGAGGATTAAAGGGCAGTTTATAGTATAGTACAATAAAGTAGTGCATAATGTTTTAGATCTAATTGGAAAAAAAAAACTCTGGGCTACTTTACCAACGGTAATTTGGACAACACCCTATTTACGTGGGATGCCTATAACAGTGACTTACAGATGTGCCCTCTCCTGATCTCTCTTGGCTCAATATATCCCAAAAGTGGTGGTGCAAGAAGACATAGGCTGCCATATTAAAATAATGCATACCTCCAATGGAGGCCTCTGACAGATGCCACTCCTCGTCCATACGCTCAGTATACATTTTTTTTACTGGCTGGCTCAAATGTATACCTCTAACGTATGCCTCTACGGATGCCATCCAATGATCAGTCATCACCCATATGCTCCCATTTAAAGAAAATATATACTGCTCGGTATGCATTTTTTACTGGATAGATCATACATACTATATATCTTTCATGGATGCATCCACCAAACAAACTTGGGTCCAGCAATGTAAATTGAAGGACCCTACAACAAAATCAAAATCACTGTTGCAGATTTGTATTGTTTTGCCAGTAGCCATCACCTTGCTATTACCCACCGAAAGGAATAATGTTCTTGCACCTGATTGGGCCGCCTCAGCCTCTGGGTCCATGCTATGGCTGTTACAGCTGTAGTTACGCCCAAATCTGGGTCACTTGTGTATATCAGGATTTGCTTGATAGTTCTAAAACACTGCTGCACCATTGAGGGGAAATAGTAAATTCTTATAAATAGAAAATAGGAAACATTAAATCTAATCACAACTGATACAACTTATATAAATTTTTTCCCAGTTTGGTGGCAACTTCTAACCGATGTGAATTTCCATAAAAAAACATTCAGAAGTCGCATCTAAATATTGGTTACTGTAAACTTGGGAAAACATAAATGGCAATAAAGAAATTAAATGTCTCTGTTGAATGCAGAATATTTTAAATGCTTTGCTGTAAATTAAATTCTAAGTGGTAATTATATATCTAGCTGATTTAATGACTTGCTCTAAAAAAAGGCAAAATTGATACTAAAAATGTCACTTTGTTGCTGCTAATTGTGAAGTCTTTTCTATTTCCTTCGGCCCTTGTTTAAATGGCAACGCATGACTTATCTTATTTTTAATTCTAAAGTAATGTAGATTGAGACAAAACTGCTCTGAATTGTATCGATAACCTAGGAAATCCACTGAGTAGATGCCAATAACCTAGTTAGTCGTGGTCATCACAGCTAGCAGATCTTTTCCTTTAGGGAGATGGACTTCATTGTACTATTGCCCACAAGACTTGAGCATGAAGGCCACCAGGGGGTCAAACAAATGCAGGCATTTATGTTCTGAATATAAAATCATTTTATTTTAAGCAATTTAATATAAATCTACATTGAAAGTTAATACTGTAGTTTGTCCACCAAAATGTGTTTTTTTTTAACCTAAATAGTTCCATTATTACGTACTTATTAATTTCTTAATTCATCTTTATAATTGTCAGAGCTCCTTTTTTTATGATACAGAGCTCCAAATCCACTGCATTAACACACAGTTAAATAATATAATTGAGGCTGCCTTCAGCCACCACTAGAGGGAGCTTAGAAGCTTACTGCATACTGCTTATACATTGAAATCAATGATGCAACAGTATGCAGTAAACTCCTAAGCTCTCCCTAGTGGTGATTGCAAGCTGACTAAATTTAGCCATTTAGCTCTGTCTTTGCATAGGAGCTCTGTATCAGCAAAACATAGCTCTGACCTCTATAAAGATATATAAGGAATTAATCAGTACAGCATGGTGTTAATAGGTAGACATCCACTTTCAGTAAGGCCATATTCACACTTGTGTCGTTGCTTCTGTTTATAACAGAAGCTACAATGCTCTGCCGTGTCGATCATACGATGGCAGCTGAGAGTGCTGGAAGTTGACCAAGTCCTTTTGAGTTACTACTTGGTACAGATCAAAGATGCTATAAAACTGCAAAACCGCAATGTTTCCCAAAATTATATTCTTGTATGAAGTCCTTTGGAGTTCAAATACCTCCTTTATCTCAACCATACTCAAAATGTATTTTCTTCTTACCAAACTCTAGCCGACCAGAGCTGACCATGAATTACCTTATATTACTATGTAATCGACAGTTAACTTTACATAAAGGTCAACTAAAAAAATCAGACAATGAATGCTCGCGCGTTGCATTTTAACAAGGTTGTTATCTCATCGGAATGCCGGATTTTCCATGCTACATTATATTTCTGAAATTTAATAAGGTGTCTGTCAATTGTGCCTTCAGGCTGGTATCCTGAGGGTTGGATATCCAAAGCGCTGTCACCTTTGACTGACATGATCCTGGTTTTAATTCTTCTATTATGGGTAGATTTTTTGAATACACTACCTTCATTATAACACCGGATTTGTCATCTGCTAGATACCTGTCAATGTATTACATTAATTTTGGATCCCCCCCCCCCCCCAATGTGTAACGCTTCAGAGCCATGTATATGGATCACTCTTCTCCTCATTAGCAGAGAATCAACAATAAGGTTAGATTGTATTTTATCTACTTGTGGCAGAAAATCATTAACAATGACTTATTTCTATAGAGAATAACAATAACTTATTTATCAGTACTGGCGTCTGAAATAGTTATGTATATCCTTCCCCAAATATGGAATTTCTGTCAATGCAATGCAATTAAAAAAGACATGCTAGACTGCCCCAAAACTTTCTGATCCCTGATAAAACTCAGCATTTCAGTTTTGCCGTTTTCTATCCATCTATTGCTCCATCCATTTATTGGTAAACCATATATTACTAGATGAAACTTAGGGCCCTTTTACACCCGCCAATTATTGGGCAAACACTCATTTCCGATAATTTCCCTTTGTAAACAGGGCAACGATCAGCTGATGAACGATCAAACGCTCGTTCATTGACTGATTGTATCATTTTAAATTACCAAACTATTACCGTTATCGGCAGCACATCTCCCTGTGTAAAAAGGGAGACGTGTTGCCGACATGATAGTAATGTATGGGGACGAGCGATCGGAGTAATGAGCACTCGCCCCCATACTAACGCCATGTGAAAAGAACAAACAAGCGCTGATCAACAAGCTGCCTCTTCGATCGGCGTTAGTTTACACGGCCCACATCGGGCCGTGTAAAAGTACCCTTACTCCAAGGGGACGCTACATTTTGTGTATTTTAGGATTTTACTATGACTGTGGTGTGGTAATTAAAAGAAACTGAGGTCCACCTAGGCAGAAATGATAGGAGTGGCATGGAGCACTAGAGATACCGGTCCACAATTTCTACTGGAGAGCTATAGAGCACCATGGTCAACTTTTGAGTGGAGCGCTCTACATGGAGTATATTATATATTCTTCACCATAAACTCCTCTAGAAGCTGAGTGATTACTAAGTATATTTTACAATTCAAAACGATGGGTGTGATCCAGCGCAGGAGAAAAATCATTCAAAATTCCAAATGAATTAAAATGGAAACTAGTTCCGATTTTATTGAATATGGAGTAAAAAACAGGGAGAGCTTACTCCCACAGAGGAAAGGTGGATATATGGAGAGAAGATAGGTGTGTGAAGCCTCACACACCTATCTTCTCTCCATATATCCACCTTTCCTCTGTGGGAGTAAGCTCTCCCTGTTTTTTACTCCATATTCAATAAAATCGGAACTAGTTTCCATTTTAATTCATTTGGAATTTTGAATGATTTTTCTCCTGCGCTGGATCACACCCATCGTTTTGCTGTGTCTCTACCGACGTGTGCCGACACGAGGATCCTGGCGCAACAGGCATTGAACATTTCCTGCCCTAAGGTGAGCTGGAGGTTCCCTCCTACATTTTTTCTATATTTTACAATTCTTGGTTTCTTCACCATTAGACGAGTGACGGTCCTAATTTCTCTTCTTCTGGCTTTACCTTTTAAGCTGATCATAGAGACATAAGTTAAAACTAGACATCCTTCTAGAGACCCTGATATAAACGCTTATAACCCCTTATATGAACCCCATTTACAGACCACATGTTCAACATGGCGTACAGTTTTGGCAGGAGTCTGTAGGAAAGGTTCAGTAGAATTAAACATCTCTTTAGACCCTCATGCACATCGCAGAGTCATGTGAACGAAGCGTGTACGAAGGCACGAGTACTAGTACTAAGCAGCTCTGTGTGCCTCCGTACGGCGCCGTATTACAGAGATAGGGGGCGTTCACACAGTTTTTTGATGCGGAAACCGCGCCGCAAAACGCGCCCAAAAATTTCTGAAAATGCCTGGAGGTGTTTTTTTGTGGAAAAATCGGCTCACGGGAAAAAGAAGGGACATGCCCTATCTTTGGGCGTTTATGCCTCTGACCTCCCATTGACATCAATGGGAGGCAGAGAAAGCTTATTTCATGACGTTTTAAGCCCGTGGTGCTCAATGGTCACGGGCGAAAAACCCAGCAAAAATCGGCATTCAGGTAGAGGAAAATCTGCCTCAAAATTCCAAACAGAATTTTAGGGCAGATTTTCCTCCTGCAAAAAACTCTGTGTGAACCCAGCTTTATTCTCCCCAAGAAACGATGCTTCTAAGGGGAGAATATCTTCATAATATGTTATCTGATGGAACATTTCTGAATGAAATAGAGGCATATGGAGGTACAGCGAGGCCCCACAGACTTCTATTGGTGCCGTACTATAGCTCCATATAACTCGGAGGTTGTGGATGTTTTCATGATCCCTAAGATTTACTGTTACTTTAAAAAGAAAGATATATTAAACTAGAATGTTATATCCATGCTTTTGATTTAGTTGCCTTATGAAATTAGGTATTTACGTGTTTAAGTTGAAAAATCTTGAGTTTTTTTTAATTAGGTGGGTTATTTATCTAATATAGGATTTTAAAGTTTATCTCAATTACTTAGGATTGTAGTTACAAAATCTTGCCCTTCTTTATTCCATTACCTGAGCTCCACTACCAAAAGGTCATATCCATTCATCAAAGGGTAGAAGGACAGTACACAAGAAGACAAAGTGAGTCTACAAACTCCATTGCTATAACTACATAATGTACTCATCTAGAGATGCTGCTAATCTATTCACATGGGAAAGTGAACATAAATGAAAACCAGTTTGGGTGAAGTAGAGATATAAAAGACGCAGTGGGGGAATATATTACGACTGGATAGTCTTAAATTAATTTACAGTAGATCGGTGGAAAATGCGCCAAATATATTAAGAGGCGCACACCTCTTAATATATAGAGCGCATCTTTGGCAATCCGGGCTGCTATAAGCAGTTTCTCAAATTATGGTAAACCTGCCGCTTTGGCTACATTTTGCCCCTTTTCTCAACAAAGTAAGGGCATGACCAGACGTGGCGGAATTGCTCTGGAATTCCGCTGCGGACAGTCCGCTGCGGAAATCCGCAGCGTACACGTTTCTCCATTGCCTTCCACATCTTTTTAGTTAGATTAGTTTACACGTTGCGGAAAACTCTGCTGCGGACCATAGGCTGCGGTGCAGAATTAGCTGTCCGCAGCATACACTGGCTGTTGCGGACGTGTAGCGGACTTGTTGCGGACTCATTGCGGAATTTCTCCATTGACTTCAATGGAGAGTCAAAATTCCGCAATGAAGTACGCAGATGTTATGTGTGTTGCGTAGCGTATTTGTTTTACGAATATGATATTTCTTCATTCTGGCTGGACCTATGTGTTTCTAGGTCTACAGCCAGACTGAGGCCCCATGCACAATAACGTAAAAACGCCCCTAATCACGGGCCGTTATTACGGCACGGGCAGGCCCATAGAAGTCAAAGGGGCTCCCGTAATTACGGGTGACTACGTGTGTGCGCCCGTAATTACGGGTGCGTTGCTAGGCGACGTCAGGAGATAGTCACTATCCAGGGTGCTGAAAGAGTTAAACGATCGGCAGTAACTGTTTCAGCACCCTGGACAGTGGCTACCGATCACAATATAGATCAACGTGTAAAAAAAAATAGAAGTTCCTACTTACCGAGAACTCCCTGCTTCTTCCTCCAGTCCGGCCTCCCGGATGACGTTTCAGTCCAAGTGACGGCTGCAGCCAATCACAGGCCAATCACAGGCTGCAGCGGTCACATGGACTGCCGCGTCATCGAGGGAGGTCGGGCTGGATGTCAAGAGAGGGACGCGTCACCAAGGCAACGGCCGGGTAAGTATGAATTTCTTTTACTTTTACTAGGGAAAGGGCTGTCCCTTCTCTGTATCCTGCACTGATAGAGAGAAGGGAAGCCCTCTTCCCCTCAATACGCAACGGCTAGTCCGCATCAATTTAATGCCCATTTTAGGCAGAGCCGCAACAGAATATGCAACGCAGATTATGTGCGGCATTGATGCGGACAGTGGCGGAAGAAATACGCCACGTCTGGTCATACCCTTAAAAGTTTCACATTTTTGCACACGTATGCACTAAAATTTGCACATTTTATATGCTAGAAAACTGGCGTAAATTCTTTTGATATAGCCCCCCCCCCATATATCTGATTCAAATGCCTTCGTAATACAGTACTGTTACTTCAACATTTATTAATAGCATATAATGAGGTAAAAGTACAAATCACAGCATGACTGTAGTAAATTAATAGTTTTATAAACAATATACTTTTTTTTTTTTTCACTTCGTTTTGTAAACTTTCTTAGGGTCAGTTCACACAGAGTTTTTTGACGCGGAAACTGCATCGGAAAACGCGCCAAAAACGTCCGAAAATGCCTCCCATTGATTTCAATGGGAGGCGGAGGCATTATTTTCCCGCGAGCAGAAAAAACGGCTCGCGGGAAAAAGAAGGGACATGCCCTATCTTCGGGCGTTTACGTCTCTGACCTCCCATTGACATTAATGGGAGGCAGAGAAAGCGTATTTCGCTGCGTTTTTTGCCCGCGGTGCTCAATGGCCGCGGGCAAAAAACGCTGCGGAAATCGGCATGCAGGCAGATGAAAATCTGCCTCAAAATTCCATTTTGAGGCAGATTTTCGGAGAACCCAGCCTTAACTTTCTGCCTGAAATTGTGTGTAGATAACTCAAAAACATACGCTCCCTGCAATATAAAGGTATGTTAGAAATAACGCACAGTATTTTCCTTACTGACCAATGTGACAACTTGGGGACCACTTAGCTCACAGGATCGCCATCTCCAGGGTGGGATGGTTGGCACACATAGAAAGTTCACTCCAACTCATGGAATAAAAGTTTCAATCAGCCACAGCTAGCTTTATTGTCTTCACCACAGCAAGCAGTGTTACAACAAAAACATACAAAATAAACCCTAGGCCGTCCAGCCTCTAACTAACACATTCAGTGTCCCTCACTACGAGACACTGAGTCTTGTGCCCAGCACCTCACAACATAGGCAGCTTTACCTTACATGTTGGTGACTCTCACAGGCTAGCATGCCTGTCTTCCCCAGACTGAGAGCCCTGTGTGAACAGTACACACCTGAAATAAAGGGCCGCCTCAGGTGAAGCCTAACTAAGCTCATCAGACAGCCCAAGAAACGGACTGTCTGTATGGAGTGGAAGCCGCCCTTCTCCTTCACACTCCAGCAAACCAGGGCCTATTCTGGGCTTTACACTGAAGCAACAGCAGAGAAAACCCTCCCTGCTGTACATGTTCCCTGGTTGCTTAAAACCTGACATTTCTGCACTGTCCAATAGCTGCACTGCTACACCAATTAAAAATAATAATAATCAAATTGGTAATTCTACTCAATGTCTCCATGGTCACAATAATGAAGGCAAAGGTAGTATACAGAGTTCAGAATGTTTCTACCAACAGTATGTTTTTGCGCTATGAGCACATAATTTAAAGGGGTATTACTATTTTAGCAAATAAATACAAAAAATATTATATAAAGTTATGCAATTTTCCACATCAATTCCTTATAGTTTTCAAGATCTCTGCTTGCTGTTAATCAATGGGAATTGTCATTGTCGGGATAAAAAGAGCAGTGCATGACACTTGGATTCTCTTTTAATGTTCTTTGAAACCCTTTGTCATGCACCGCCCCCAGTTTGTCTTGTGTTTTCCTTTAAGGCCCAAACATACTTACTGGGAGTGTGGGCAAAACATTCAAGAAGTCTCAGCCAGCTAGCGACTCTCAGTTCAATAATATACACATTGTTGTGAAGTATTATTGACTGTTCTGTATTGATAGGCGTTCTCTTTAATGGGAACTTTTTTAGGGGTTACCCGTTGGTAAATAGGCCGAGAATCACTGTATTAGTCTATGGCTCTGTTAAACGGATTTCATATTCTCTTTTCTGCTACGGTCGTGTCATGACGTATAGCTGGTAGTGTGCTCCAGCAGTTTTAATGTACTTTACTGTAACCCCATGTGTCCCTTCATTAGTGTATGCATGTCAGAATCAAAGTAATGTAATTCTATCTTCCATACAGAGAATAAAGGGCTCGGTAACCACAGACAGTCAGTAACGCTTTAGGAGAGATGCTTTCCATAGTGGAACACCCCAACATTGATTATACAGTCACGGGACAGAACTATGAATTATTTAAAGGTCATTTACAGTTATTTAATTTTTGATGTTTGATCGCTGAGACTTCCGATAATACTGTTCGAGGTAACCATATTTCTGTGGTTCTTGTCTCATTTACATGTATAAGCTATCTGATTCATAATTTGAAGAAGGACAATGAAAGGGAGAGCACATGTATTATTTCACTTATTTAGAATATGCTCTCATTAAAGCCTACAGGGTTAGTCATAATAACGAGATCTGACTGGGCCACTTTATGTCATATTTAATGCCACTATATGATACATACATAGGGAAATATTGATTGAATAGACCTCAACAAACCTCAGCGCCCCCTCAAAAATTTGTACTGTGAAGTTGCAACCTCATTTTCAACCATTCATAAAGCAAAATGTATGTTTGCCTCTAAAATTAGAGTATGGGGTTCACCATGAAGTGGCACAGATACCACAGTCCAATAGGGATTTCTTCATTAACAGAGTGAAGTCCCCAGTTCAAGATCCTCATATATTATTCAGAGCAGAGAGCAGCTACAAGGAGCATCTCCCACTCTGGAGGACCCAACATGTCCCTTTCAACTTTTGATAATGTGTAATGCTTTATATCCCCTGTGGTGGCAGTGCAGTGAAATTAAACACTTGCTGCTGGCTTCCCTCAAAGAGTACAAATGATTGGCAGGGGTCTAAGAAGCGAGACATCCCTCTGATCAGATTCTTGTTGAGAGATCCTTCTAAAAGAAAGTTTTCCAAACTGGACAACCCCTTTAACACGTTTCCTTTGCCAACTCTATAAAAGCATGAGTATTTTTATGCAAAAAATTTAAAAAATAAAATTTTCTTTATTTGATTCTAAAGAAACAATTATACCTAAGGATTCAGGTAAAGGCAGAGCTCCGCATTGCAAAAAAGCCATGTTTTTTTCTTTACTTGACATTTCTATTAAACTGTTTTGTTATCCAATAAATTACTAGAGGTGATTTATTATGCCGTAAATGTAAAAATAGTATTTTGTGTAATAAAGAAAATATACAGTGGTTTATTTATACATCATAAAAGTAGGATAGGCCAGGAGTAATTACTGCTCATTCTGGTATTATTTAATGTATATCATTTAGATAAATATGTCAAGTTTATATTGTTTGTGCTTTTTATTATAATTTTCCTCTGACCCCGTCATAAATCCTTCCACATAAATTGAAGTAATGAAAAAATTGTGTATCTCCGAATTAATATTTAATTTGCATGACTTTAAGTTGTTGACATCCTCTTTGTATCTGCTGGCCCTAAGAAGATGTTCGATTATTTTTCAATCAGAATTAAATGGACATGACACAGAAGTATCAGTTTCCATGGGGATCCCACTCTATTTAGAGATGCACTCAAAAAAATGGGCACTTTGAGACATTAGCATCTTAATGGCATGTTAAAAGCTGATCTGTAGTAGTGTCATTGTCATAGACGTCTGGGCTTTCAGGCGATCCCATAAGGCAGCCTGGCACTGGAAACAGATCGTCAAGGATAGTGTACAAGTTATTTCTAAATATACTATTTGATAAAAGGATGAATGGATGGATTGTGGATGGATGGATTGTGGATGGATGGGTTGTGGATGGATTGATGGATGGATGGATGGATTGTGGATGGATGGATTGTGGATGGATGGATGGATTGTGGATGGATGGATGGATTGTGGATGGATGGATGGATTGTGGATGGATGGATTGTAGATGGATGGATTGTGGATGGATGGATTGTGGAAGGATGGATGAATTGTGGATAGATAGATAGACAGACAGACAGACAGACAGACAGACAGACAGACAGATAGATAGATAGATAGATAGATAGATAGATAGATAGATAGATAGATAGATAGATAGATAGATAGATATGAGATAGATAGATATGAGATAGATAGATAGATATGAGATAGATAGATAGATAGATAGATAGATAGATAGATAGATAGATAGATAGATAGATAGATAGATAGATAGATAGATATGAGATAGATAGATAGATAGATATGAGATAGATAGATAGATAGATAGATAGATAGATAGATAGATAGATAGATAGATAGATAGATATGAGATAGATAGATAGATAGATAGATAGATAAATAGATAGATAGATATGAGATAGATAGATAGATAGATAGATAGATAGATAGATAGATAGATAGATAGATAGATAGATAGATAGATAGATATGAGATAGATAGATAGATAGATAGATAGATAGATAGATAGATAGATAGATAGATAGATAGATAGATAGATAGATAGATAGATAGATAGACATGAGATAGATAGATCGATAGATAGATATGAGATAGATAGATAGATAGATAGATAGATAGATAGATAGATAGATAGATAGATAGATATGAGATAGATAGATAGATATGAGATAGATAGATCGATAGATAGATATGAGATAGATAGATAGATAGATAGATAGATAGATAGATAGATATGAGATAGATAGATATGAGATAGATAGATAGATAGATAGATAGATAGATAGATAGATAGATAGATAGATGACCAGGGCGCTAGTACATCAAATCACCCAAACCCAATAAATATTCCTGAAATTAATGAAAACAAACTAGGAGAAAACAGAGCGATACAAGTGGGTACAAAGCCGACCGCCAACCAATCCTCCAGCACAGAACCACAGCAGCACCACATAACACCACCAAGCAGGACCCAGGACACAAGCATCAGACAAGCCACCCGCAAGTCACAATGTCCTGATACTGTCCTAATAATTGACTCAAATGGCAAATACCTTAATTCACGGCGACTCTTCCCAGGAAAAAGGGTCAGTAAAATTCACTGTGCAACTATCCAACAAGTCACATCAGTCATCAATAACCCACATTTTACCAATCCAAACCATCTCATTATACACACGGGTACAAACAACCTCCAAGACCAGCAACAGCAGATTGCAGAACAACTGACCCAACTAGCAAAGACGGCACAACAAAAGTTCCCTGACAGTAAAATAATTATATCATCCGTGCTCCCAAGAAAAGATGTACCCAACGAGATCACCCAGGCCATCAACACAGAGCTGGCAGCGAACATCAGCTCAATGTCAAACATCAGCCTGGCACAACACCCCTCCATAGAGCAGCACCACCTGTATGATGACAAACACCTCAACAAACGAGGGGTCAGCCTTCTGGCCAAAGAACTGAAAGACATTGTGCTGAACAGACCCCCCAGACCTGGACCCCACACCAGCCAAAGCCAAAACATGGAGACATCACTAACAATGAAAAGACCTCAAACTCCACACACCTCACTACACCCAGGAGAAAAACCCCTTTACCCAAGGTCAGACCAACAGAGGCAAAAGCCATGGAGAAAACCCCCTGCCTCACACAGAGACACGCAGAGCAGAGACATGGAGGAAACCCCCTGCCTCACACAGAGACACACAGAGCAGAGACATGGAGGAAACCCCCTGCCTCACACAGAGACACACAGAGCAGAGACATGGAGGAAACCCCCTGCCTCACACAGAGACACGCAGAGCAGAGACATGGAGGAAACCCCCTGCCTCACACAGAGACACGCAGAGCAGAGACATGGAGGAAACACCCTGCCTCACACAGAGACACGCAGAGCAGAGACATGGAGGAAACCCCCTGCCTCACACAGAGACACGCAGAGCAGAGACATGGAGATGCTAAAGACCCTGCTCAGCACTCTATGTAAAAAACTAATGTGACTGTACAACACGAGAACATCTACAACACATCCAACAGTCACATCTCCAGCCCGTCCTACACAGCGCCGCTCATTACAAGGTATATGGACACACAATGACGTCCTTTATAATCAGCAGCTGGAATATTCAAGGCCTCAACGCCTCAGCCTTTGGATGCAAAATTAACGATCCAGACTTCATCCAAAGACTGAAAAATATCGATATACAAATCCTCCTGGAAACATGGACTAGGACAGAGAATGAGTCCCTGGTGCCCACTGGATACAGGGAAATCTCTGTCCCCGCCCTGAAAAATAAACACATCAAGCAGGGTCGGTGTTCAGGAGGAATATTAGTCTGGTACAAGGAGGAGCTCCATGAGCAGATCAAAGCCGTGAAGCGAGGAGACAGCCACATCTGGATAAGAATAGGCAGCTCCATCCTCACCTCTCAGTCTGACATGTATCTCTGCGCAACGTACATCGCACCGCCAGAGTCCCCGTACTCCAACCCAGACAGCTTTGAGATTATACAAAGGGAAGCCGCCCATTTCCAGACCCTGGGCAGCGTTCTCATCTACGGAGACCTCAATGCAAGAACGGGGAGAGATAAAGACTACCTGACCAATGATGGAAATATCTTCATCTTTGGAGCAGAGGCCGACTGTCATAACTCCCTACAGAAAGAGAGAAACAGCTATGACAGCACCGTCAACAAAAGCGGGAAAAAACTACTGAATCTATGTCGAAGCTTAGGACTCCACATACTGAATGGCCGCACCAAGGGAGACTCTTTAGGAAGGTATACACTAAACTCCCATGTAGGCAGCAGTGTAGTAGACTATGCCATCACGGACATGGACCCCGCAAACATTGGCGCACTCATAGTCACTCCACAAACGCACCTGTCAGATCACAACCAATTACTTCTATACATCAAATCCACAACCAAACCATCTGCACAAAAACCACATCAAACCGGCCTCTTCAACCTGCCCCCATCTTATAAATGGTCCAAAACGTCAACTATAAAATATAAAGAGACAATGAACAGACCAGAAGTGCAGGAGATGCTTCACAACCTCTACAACAAGGTGTATGAGACAAGCCCAGGAGGGGTCAATCAGGCCGTAAATGACCTCAATAATATATTCTATACCATGGCAGAGAAGTCTGACCTGAAAAGATGTGACTACAAGAGGCCACAAGAAATACATCCTAACGGTTGGTTTGACCGTGAGTGCAAAGAAGTACGGAAGACCCTAAGAAATGCCTCAAATAAGAAGCACCGAGACCCAAACAACACCGGTCTGAAGGAGGCCTACAGCAACATACAGAGGCAATACAAGACCATCCTCCGAAAGAAAAAACAAAGGCACATCTCCACCAAACTTACCCAACTCCAAGATGCCCTCCATGACAACTCGTTCTGGGAATTATGGAAACACATGGGCAAAAATTGCAAGAAAAACAACCTTCATATTCAAAATGGCAACATCTGGCTCCAATATTTCAGGGACCTCTACAAAGATATCCCGAAAGAAGAACAAAGCCAAGAACAAAAACAAATAATATCAAAATTGAAGGCGATGGAGGAAACACTTAAAGATTCTCAAAACCCCCTGGATACACCAATAACACTGCAAGAAGTAACAGAGAGAACCTCAGACATAAGGTGTAAAAAATCCTGCGGCCTAGACAGAATCTCACCAGAAATGATAAAACACAGCCCGCCAGAAATACAGGCCGCAATAGTCAAACTATTTAATATAGTGCTGAGTGCCGGCTACTTCCCGCAAATCTGGAACCAAGGCCTTATAACACCAATCCACAAGAGTGGGGACAGGTACGACCCGGCCAACTACCGAGGGATATGTGTCAGCAGCAACCTGGGGAAACTGTTCAGCAGCATCCTGAATAAGAGAATCCTCAGCTTCCTCTCCCAGCACAATGTCCTCCACCAAAGCCAAGCTGGGTTCATGCCAAACCACCGCACCACTGACCACATCTACACCCTGCGCAGCCTCATCAAGAGCCACGTCCACAATACAAAGCATGGGAAGATTTACGCCTGTTTTGTGGACTTTAAGAAGGCCTTTGACTCAGTGTGGCACCCGGGCCTATTCCTGAAACTGCTGGAGAGCGGAATAGGAGGTAAAACCTATGACGTCATCAGAAGCTCCTACACAGAGAACAGATGCAGCGTGAAGGTGAACGGGAGAAGAACGGCTGATTTCCAGCAGAGCCGAGGAGTCAGACAAGGCTGCAGACTCAGTCCAACGCTCTTCAACATCTACATCAATGAACTGGCCACAGCTCTGGAATCCTCCTCAGCACCAGGTCTCGCCCTCCATGACACCCAGGTGAAATTCCTGCTGTATGCAGATGACCTTCTGTTACTATCACCAACCGAGAAAGGTCTCCAAGACAACCTGCAAATCCTAGAAAAATTCAGCTCCACGTGGGCACTACCCATCAATGCCAAGAAAACCAACATCATGGTGTTCCAGAAGAGAAACTCAAAATCCCCCAGGCACCCGACCTTCACACTAAATAACGCCACAATCACAGCGACCGACAGGTACACTTACCTGGGCCTAGAAATCAACCAATCAGGAAGCTTTAAACAAGCCATAGAGATTCTGAAAGACAAGGCGTGCAAAACCTTCTATGCCATCAGACGAAAACTCTATCATCTCAAACCACCAGTGACGGTCTGGCTGAAAATCTTTGACTCCATCATCTCCCCAATCCTCCTGTATGCCAGTGAAGTCTGGGGTCCGGACACATACCCAGACTGGTCAAGGTGGGATTCCAGCCCAACAGAAATCTTCCACCTAGAATTCTGCAAACACCTTCTCCAAGTCCATCGGAGCACCTCAAATAGTGCCTGTCGGGCAGAACTGGGCAGATTCCCACTACACCTCACAATCCAGAAGAGGGCGCTATCATTCTGGGCCCATCTACACAGCAGCAGGCAAAGTTCCTATCACCATAAAGCCCTGTTACACCAAGGGGTCCCAGGTAAACCAGGCCCCCCAGAACATCTCACCCTGACCCGGCCTGAAGAAAATGTCACCCAGCGCGGCCTCACAAAAGCCGAAATCAAGAAGACAATAAACAAAGGCCAAGAGGAATATATCAGTGACTGGAGGAACGACATAAAGACATCCCAGAAACTGACAATATACCGGAGTCTACAGCGGGAATATAAACTGGCGCCATATCTGGAGAAACTGCCAAACCACAGAGACAGACAGATCCTGAGCCGCTACAGACTGAGCGCCCACAACCTGCTCATCGAATCCGGGCGCCACAGACAGACCTACAAGCCCAGGGAGAGCCGACTGTGCCAACAGTGCGACCAGGAGGCCGTGGAGGATGAGGCCCACTTCCTGCTACACTGCTCCAAATACTCAGCAGTAAGGGACACTCACTTCAGGAGACTCTCTGATCTCTTACCGGACTTCAGCTCCATGGAAGAGGAAGAGAAACTCTACATCCTGCTGGGTGAAGAGGAAACCACAGTGGGCACAGCGGCACAATATGTCACTGCATGCCATAAACTGAGAGAGACATGATATGCCATGGACTTGTATAACCCCGACCCTAGATATGTCCCTATCCCCAAGCCCTCAGTCCCTATCCCTCATTCCCTTACTTCTTACTTGCTTTGGCAATGCTAATATGTATTTGGTCCTGCCAATAAAGCTTCTTTGAATTTGAATTTGAATTAGATAGATAGATAGATAGATAGATAGATAGATAGATAGATAGATAGATAGATAGATAGATAGATAGATAGATAGATAGATAGATAGATAGATAGATAGATAGATATAGATAGATAGATAGATAGATAGATAGATAGATAGATAGATAGATAGATAGATAGATAGATAGATAGATAGATAGATAGATAGATAGATAGATAGATAGATAGATAGATAGATATGAGATAGATAGATAGATATGAGATAGATAGATAGATAGATAGATAGATAGATAGATAGATAGATAGATAGATAGATAGATAGATAGATAGATAGATAGATAGATAGATAGATAGATATGAGATAGATAGATAGATATTAGATAGATAGATAGATAGATAGATGATAGATAGATAGATAGATAGATAGATAGATAGATAGATAGATAGATAGATAGATAGATAGATAGATAGATAGATAGATATGAGATAGATAGATAGATAGATATGAGATAGATAGATAGATAGATAGATAGATAGATAGATAGATAGATAGATAGATAGATAGATAGATAGATAGATAGATAGATAGATAGATAGATAGATATGAGATAGATAGATATGAGATAGATAGATAGATAGATAGATAGATAGATAGATAGATAGATAGATAGATAGATAGATAGATAGATAAAAAAATATTAGATATAGATAAACAATTATTGGATAGATTAGATTACATTATTACAATACCAATAAATGGTCCTAAATGACTTCTATTATAAACTGAATCCACTGTTGAACAATCCGTAATGCTATTGTAATGAGCATCTATAGTATAACAAGTCTCATAGACCCGTCCCGCAGATGTATAGTCCTAGATAATGTATTTCTATATTCTCATTAGTCACATAGACGTAAAAAAAAAAATCTGATTTTTTTAATTTCTCTAAGGTGTTTGGGAAATGAATGCCCTGATTAAAGCAAGTCAATTGATGCATGAAGACAGTGTTTTATTGAGGCCGCAACTTTCCAGCCAAACTTTGGATATTTGCCACAGCAGCTCTTGTTGTGTTAGAACCTGCAGCAACCTGAGATGAAATGTGTCACTCCTTGTGTTTCTACTGTATTTCTGTCTTGTCTTATTTTCTTCTCATGTCACGTCAATACCAGGGAGCAGTAATTTCCTCTTCATCACATTATAGCTGCTGTACCTCCAGTACTCCTATCCTGGCTGCTATATATCTTCCTCTATTGACTTTTCATCACTGTCCCTAATGACCACAACTTTTTCTTTCTATCATGGTATTTGATATATTTTACTTTAAAAGAGAGAACATTATAATTAAGAAATAGCAGAGCTGAGTTAGTGCAGAGTAATTGTTATACACAAACTATGTAGTTTTGAAGACTTACATGACAAATGCAGCACTGCTGCATCTTTCCTGATGACAGTTTTGAAGATTCCCCTGAACCCCCCTCTCATCTCTTGTCTTTCATCTTCAGTTTTCCATAAACATAAATCTTTTTGTCTTAGCAGCCAATAATGAACAATCTTAATGACGATCATTGCATCTGTGGCATCAGGTCAAACATGCATTTACAGTTTACATGTAGAATTAATCTAAATAAAATGGGGAGTTACTATATAAATACATTATATTATTCACCTTTGACTAAGTGACAGCCTGTATTATATAGCCCAGAGCTGTATTTACAATTCTGCATGCTTCAGAGCTGAAATCTCCTAGTATTCCTTTCTGCCTTAAGGTCTACACAGAGCTTTTTATGGTGATATGCATTCATAGAATTGTAGACGCTACATCAGGAAATAAACCAGCCCATATTTTTTTTTTATTGAAGCTCAGCTAAGCTTGTCGATCAGCTTACTGACTGTTTCTAGTAGGAAATGAAAAGCCCAAATTCATGATACATTGTTTGTTACACTATACATTACTTGAACAATATACAGTATATCGTTTACTAAATATAATGTATTTAGGTTGGGCATTATAGTGCTACTATTATAACATATAAAATATGTATATATCTGCATATATCAGGGTATGTTCACACGAGGGCGTCCGTAACGGCTGAAATTACGGGGATGTTTCAGCCTGAAAACATCCCCGTAATTTCAGCCGTAACGGCATGTGCTGGCGCTTGAACGCCGCGTCAATTACGGGCGTAATTAGCGCTGCTATTCATTGGAGTCAATGAATAACAGCTCCAATTACAGCCAAAGAAGTGACAGGTCACTTCTTTGACGTGGCCGTCTTTTGACAGCGGCGCGTAAATTACGCCTCGTGTGAACAGACAAACGTCTGCCCATTGCTTTCAATGGGCAGATGTTTGTCAGCGCTATTGAGGCGCTATTTTCGGACGTAATTCGGGGCAAAAACGCCCGAATTACGTCCGTAAATAGGCCGTGTGAACATACCCTCAAAGCTATAGAACATTTTTATTGTTGACTTCCATATCCACATATTTGACATTTTCTATACCCTACAGATTGGACATAGCCTTCATGCATACTAATGCAACTATTCAATGTACTGTACACAAGTCAATATTGTGTCTTATGTTCCAAGAGGTACAGTAAAGTCTTGTACATCCAGATGTAGTACAGTTCAACTAATAAAAAGACCCACAATGTGTTTTTTATGGTATCACATAGGACTGCAGCTATTACAGCTCCATCTCATTCAAGTGAATGGATATGGGTCAATACCAGATACAGACAACGGACAAGTGTGGCGCTGTTTCAAAAAGAAAGCAGCCATATTTTTCCAATCTCTTTCAACTTTTTTAATTTAGAAAGTTATTGCAATGCACAAATATTGAAGCTCCAAAAAGTAATATTCTGCAACATGTGTAATGCCATATATCTATGACCTTATGGTTTGATTTTTCCTGTTCTTCATGGTAAATGGACACTTAATAATTTCCTTGTCTCAAAGTTCAGACAGAGTAAGTATGAGAATCTGGGCACAACTACATGAGGAAACATGAAGGTTAAATAGGATTTTTGCTAACAAAATTGAGTTTCCTAATTATTATGTCAAATCAAAAATTAAAGCACATGAAATACGAGATGTTCTGTTGTTGCAAAATTAATCTGGCATCACATTTAATGAAATTGTGCCGGTACATGTGCTTTCACTTGACCTCATCCTTCACAATATCCGATAGCAGAACCAATATTTATGACCACACATGGAGTGTGCAAGGCAGCTGCAAAATCCAGATGCCAAGCTGTGGAATGTATTTTAACAGCCATGCCATCTGGGTCCCTGGCAGTTTCATGTAATTGTCATATCATTGCCTTGTATTCATGACAAGTGCAGAGTTTCCTTTGATTCATGCTTAGGTGTCAAATTCTAATTATGTAAAAACATATATTTGTTGTATCAAAGAAAGTGAGTTGTTTACGACTTAGGATTGGCTGTGAGTGTTCATCATTCACTTCCACTGAACTACCCCAATCTAAAAGCCATTCGTTAAAGAGGACCTGTCACCTCTCCTGACATGTCTGTTATAGTAAATAATTATATTCTACATAAAATAACAGTTCTGGAACAACTTTTTTTTTTTTAAAAAACCTCTGCATTTTACTGTTCCTCTGTTATTCCTCCTTCAAATTTATGAAAACATTGACAATGGGGTGTTACCAGTTGAGGGTGTATTCAACACAGTTCTAGCACTGTTCAATGACTCTTCACAGTATCAGACTGTGTAGGGAGCCGTCCCTTTGACCAAGAGAATAGTAACCCCCAGTTATCAACTTATTCATACATTTGTAGGAGGACTAACAGAGGAGCAGTACAATGAGTTCTAAGAAAAGATGCTCCAGAATCATGATTTTTGGTGGAATATAAGTATTTACTAAATAGATAATGGAGGAGAGGGGACAGTTCCTCTTTAATATCTTATTTCTTTGAGGCTGCACTACTGAGACTCTGGTGACAATATTTCATGTACTATAGCATAGGCGTAATGTCCTCATATAGACCAAGTGAGAGTTGAAATCACCATCTTCATCAATATCTACATCCTAACTTGCTTGAATAGTTGTGGTGAATATGTATGAACATTGATATGGCTTGTGATTTGAACCACGCAAAAACTTCATGACAAAAATGCACTAAAGTACTGTTCGTACAGTGCCATGTTAATGGAACAAAGCTGCGCTTATGGGAAATCCCTTCTTGAGACACATTTTATGTTACGAATCCCAATTATTGTTGTAGTACATAATCCTTTGTTCTATGGGTCATGTTTCTTGGTAACCCAGGACAATCAGAAGTTAAAACATCTTACTTTTTCACTACATACGCTAGATATCAGTAGTAGTAGATGTATACATATTAATAGTAGTAGATTTAATGACATGATATTATAGATTATGGGAACGGCTGACATCATAATGGGAAAAATTCTTAATGGGTTTCCATGAGGACAGGCATTCCTTTGGTATTGGCTTTAACTCGATAAACGGCAGACAGGTTCTTCTGCCCTTTCCTGGGTCTTCCGTTTCGTACACTTACAGGTGCATCAAGCTCGGTTTCCAGGGTTTTCACTGTGCTTCGTACATTAGTATTTGTTCTAGACTGGAGAAGTCATTTATTGATGCAGACGGCCATGCAAAGTGCAGACAATTTGTGAATGGGCTTGACCCTTGACTGATGGGTCGTATGTTGGAATGCCCCAGAGACATCATTTGACTGTATGCACTTTCAGTGTCTCTGAATTTACCTGCGGCCATTTCTCAGTCCCCATGGTACTGACTGTGACTGGCATTCCCACACAAAGTACATAAGGATTCTAACTAGCCTGCTAGAAACGTTTCTCTCTCTTATACCACCTTCGATTTGGCTTAGTTTGCAAAATAATTTTGTCCCAGTTTTTTTGGGCACACAATGGTGCATCTGGAGCCACACCCCTTTTTGGTTAAGCCACGCCCTTTTAGGGACACTTTTAAAAAGTATCCAGTGAGGCACAAACATTCTACATTAGTACATCTGCCCCATTGTGGTATCAAAATGAGTTGTGCCAAATGCCAACCTCAACTTTGCTAATTCTGGAGAGAGGAAATGTCTTTGCCAGAATGCAAAATTGCAGAATTGTAATTTATACCAACTTTTCATCTAGATGTAATCATAAGAGAACTTAATCCCTGTTTGTTAGTAGAATAACTTAACAATAAGCTGATCACAGGTTGTCTCACTGAAATCCCCAGCGATCAGTGGTAATCTGTGAGGAACCTAGCAGCAAATGTTTAATTTCACTGCAGCGCCACCACAGGAAAAATGAACCATTACACAGATATGCAGTATTTGAAATCAATGGGTTGTCCGTGTAATACATGAACGTGTTAAGTCCTCCAGAGAACGAGACACTCTTTGTCACTAAAAGATGAAGGTCCTGAATAGTGGAGGCCCCTCTATTATCTCAGAACTCTCTCATAAGGCATAAAAAATGGGTTTTCTCAACCAGACAACTATCGGTTTCGTATTCACATTTAAGAATATCCATTACTATAGTTTTGTTATTATTCGTTATTATAATTGTAGGATATTATTTAACCACTTTGAATGCATTTCACATATGACTTTCCTCCACGTCGACTCGCTGTGCTAACGTAGTTAAGAAATGTAAGACTTTATGGCAGCGGCTTTTACTCATTATTTACAAGGACATGCAGTCTCAGAGGAGAGTCTTTTAATATCCTTTAAATATCCATCAGTATTTTTTTTGATCATCATAAAGCAAATTGTCTCTTAATGTTTTCTTATGTATATAATAATTGCTTCCTTTCTCTAGATGAAGGGAATCGCTCGTATTAAGGAAAAGTAAGCGTTATATTTATTTGGCCAAAAAACTTTACTCAGTGTCTTCATCTCAGTGAAAGTACTTCAAACAAAGGGATATTAAATGGATGACGCTAGATGCGCCTCTCTTATTGAGGGAACCCATTTACATGAAAATGAGTTCCTGCTTTACAATGTGTCATTGCCTTTCTGGAAAACTGTTACATAGTTATAAACTTGACAATGGTACAAAGAAACATTAGAGTCATTTATGAAAGTGTGTTTGTTGCTTAAGATGCAAAAATTGTCCTTATTTCTCAGGCATTTACTACGTGTTCTGTATTCATTCATTATTTATAACATGTTTTAATAGCGATCATATCAGATCAGCATTGAAGTTGGAAATGGCACCGCTTATCTCACGATTATCTCGGCGGTAGCTATGACTGGTTTGAACAGGAAGCCCCTTTTGCAATATATATTTTCTACAGAGACATTCTCTGGGCCGCATGTGCCATAGTGTCTATGGCTTGCGTATACCAAAAAATGTCAGAGTCCTAGGGCAATTCATAATGGTCTCCAAGAGTAGGATCCTGTAGCAATTCACCCACCTTCATTGTCTGATACAGATCTGAACCAAAAGTCAGGAGCATGTAGCACTATGCCAGTTAGAGCCACCACTTCAGAGGTTTGAACTTCCTTGTTGAGCTCATGGCATCATGGAGACCAAATGCCCCCATATCTGGGTACTAGAGAGATCTTCCAGGGATGTTATGATAGGGATGAAAAGTCCTATAAGGCAGAACATGGACCCGATACCTTTACTCACACAGAAAGGAACAAGAAAAGGGGTGATGAATGGGCCCCTAGCCCTATGGGCCCATAGCAGTGGTGTGACCAGCAGCATACATAATTTGGAGATCTTCTCTGATTTTGAATACAAGCTGTATACAGAATTGACCCCTAGTGGTAGCAGCACATAGATGAGATTTACGTTGTTAAAGGAACTATGATACGCTCAAGAAACTCCGCGCCAAAAGCTTAGCAAGTATATTATTTGTGCTGCTGGTTTCTTAAAAAAGTTTAATGATAAGCAGCAGATAAGTTTAGTCCACGTCAAGTAGACCCCTGGTTTCCAGGGAATAATAGACGCCATATTTCTGAGATTTTCAGATTTTTTCTTATATAATTTGATAGCAACAGTATTAGCTACTAACTTCCTGCGACCTCTGAATCATCATGTTATCCAGACAAGCTCTGCTTAAGCTGATGAGAGTGATGACAAACTCTGTACAGCGCTGCAGAATATGTTGGCGCTATATTAATCAATAAAATAAATAAGGTTCAAAACACTTTCGAACATTTATATACCTTTTCCAATGCTCTTCTCCATAGTTCAGCCAGCTTTGAGGAATATAAAATACTGGAACAGGATCAATGAAAGATTCTTTCTGCTCTTGAACTATTGTGAGACACATAAACATTTTTTTTTTAAGGATTTCTGTCCCTTATTATGTCCGGATATCTTCTTATTTACATTATAAATATATCAAAGGTCATTACATAGATCTTTGTAAGACTCTATTAATACCCAGGATTGCAATTATGAGAAGGGGCAACAACTAATTCTGTATGAAGTAAGTTTCTGCTTTATCATAGAACGGGATTCTTTACTGTAAGAGCAGTGATACTATGGGACTCTCTGCCAGAGAAGGGATTTATTCTGATAAATGTATTTGAAATCGGGAAGGAAGTTTTTCGCACATTGATGAGAAATATTGGTTTCTGTCCCATGGGGCTTGTTTTGCCTTTCTATGATAGGTTGAATTAGATTGTTTTATGTCTTTTTTCAACCTTACTATGTTACTATGAAGTGAGCAGGGATACACAGTTGGATAATGAGGATGTCACAGCAGCAGTAGATGAATGTTGTGAACTTGCGCGGTTGTCCATAGTCATATATACTGTATATCTGATGTATAATGTTAAATTCAATGACCTTGATGAGTCTCAGAATTCAGATGTAAACTTTTTTTTAGAATATTCTAATCATTCCACCACCATTAAGCTAAACGGAGCCTCTTGGCCGTCCCTCGTTTACATCTATATGGTCCTTTAGATTATGATGACCTCACCAGTTGTTTGATCATGTATTAGAGATACCTGTGGCTTAGATAGATGACCTTTGAATTTAGTGCACTATCTGACAGCTCCTTTCATATGTAAATATTGTACAAGCATTTCTATAATAACTGGATACAATTTCTTTCTCCATCTTTCTTAATCAATCTTCATTTCCATTAATGCATTTCTACACCAAGATATTATTCTGGTGCTAAAAGTTTGCATGTCTATACATTATGCAGATAATTGTTTCTGCATTGTCATTTTGATCGTTCCAGAGTAGACTAAATGCTATGTAGCATTGTGTCTCCGTTAATTCACCTCTGGGTTGCATTAAATTTGCCTGCATTCCCCATAGGTCAGCATTTCTTTCTGGTATGCTCCGATGCTTTATGCCTGGTGGTAACATGCCTTGTACATTTTATGACATAAAATAAATTCATGTGGAATGTACTGAAGGCTTTCAGGCATCCATAGGGAACAATGAGGAAAAAAGCACAAAACTATTTTGTAGTGACTGGTAAATTCACTAAATAATAAATAAAAAAGTTAATTTAAAATAATAATAATAACTATAACAAAAATACCAATAATAAAAATAATAATAATAATAATAATAATAATAATAATAATAATAAAATGTATAATTATTAGTTTGTATTTAGTTGTTGTTGTTGTTATTAACTATTATTATTATTATTATTATTATTATATTTTACCACCACATTGTATTATTATTTATAAAACCAAATGAAAAAAGTAACACCTACAGCTCCCTAGGCACCCATATGTTTCTAGGACAAATTCTCTCCGTAATATGATGTTGGATGGACCATGGCACGGATGTGTGCCTCCATTTGAAAATTTGAGGCATAAGGAGGTACAGTAAGGTGCCAAAGATTTTTAACTCAGAGGTTGTACATAATGCAATAGAGTGCATGAGGCCTGATCATGTTGAACAACTGTATACTTTATATATAATATAATTTGGTGCTAGTACAAAAAAACCGCTAGTGTCTTAAAAAATCATATTCACCGATTTACAAAGGTTTAGTAATGAAATAATTTGTAGTTCATACTGGGAGCAAGTATAGTTACTTATCATTTTAAGTGAAAAAAGTTCTACTTTAGTGTGACAATTGAAATTCTGATTTCCTAGGTGAAGGTCAATTTTCTGCTTTCTAAAAAGAATGAGACTCACAATGGATGATCACAAGGGTTCCCCATGTTTGTACTTCTATAGCTCGACACTCTCAACATCTGCACCGAGATGTGTGATAATCTACACCAGCTTCTTTATAAGGATATGCAAGACCCACTACTCTATATAGTAAGAGAAGCAATGACCAGGTGGTCTATGACTCCAGTCAGTGCAGGGGTTGAGATTATCATGATCTTGAGAAAGCAGGCACGGTGTACCCCTGAGATCTCATTGTATATAGGTTTTGGGGATGGGCGATCCACCCTAACCATAATATCATGAGTATCATGATTAGGGTAGAGCTTTGGAAACTTAGCACATTTTAATATGTATTTTTGTCTCACCCATTCCCCCTACACCCTTTACACCAAATTCCCAACTATGTATTACTTTGATACTTATTGATGCCTCCGGTCTTAGTCCACAGTTACAGGAGGATTTTTTACTTCAGGTAACAAGGCTTTAATATAGGACTTAGATGATTTACAGATAAAAATTCTGATACGTCACAGATACAAGCGACATGGTGGTTTATGATCTTGGACCACCACTGATTTCCAGAAGGAAAGGATCTGTAGAACACCTCTATCCCATTGGCTCTGCTCAGATTGCAAAATCAAAAAAAGAGTGCATGCAAAATCCTAAGCAAAGGTCCATTCAAATCAATAATAGTAATGAATATTGTGTCAGACGTTCAATATCAGAAATTTCAGAGCAAGGCCAGAGAACTTTACTAACGGAAATCATTGGTGGCCGGAGAACACAGATTTGACCACTGGGATCTTTTCACGTATGTACAGATGTAGCCATATTTATCTTGACTTTTAACGAATTAAATAGACAGTGTAAAGAAACTTTATCTTGACTTTTCCAATGACTTTTGAATGGCTTTTGTTGTGTGATATCACGCTCCAGCAAGTTATCATTCAAGAAAAAAATGGCTACATCCGCATGACATATCAGGAGATCATTTTAACTGGATTTCCCCTTTAAGTCCATCACTTTCAGCCAGATTTGAATTGTGCCTTACATAAAAACTAAATTCATTGCCGATAAAAAGGCCATAAAATAATGTTAATCTGCTTGTGGCCATAGATTTCTGTGCCGCTGTTTCATGCATCATATAGCCGTGTACCTGTCTGACTTGCATACATAGGCATATTTTGTACACAGATTGTTGATCGCATATTCTATTCTCAGCCACACAAAATGTATTTTCAGCACAATATCATCTCATGAATAACTTCTCACACTCTCCAGATTACAATCTCCGGCCTCGTTCCTTAGAGCAATAATTAATGTCATTTTTATTAGCAGAAACTCAAGGTTTTTCTTTACAATTCGAATGGTTTATGAATGAGTGAACAAAACAAGCCTATTCTTTCTATGATTCCCTCCGTGTTCTCAGGGAGCTTGTCTTTAACAATCCCAGGACAAACATAATAGCATATTTTTAAACCCCTATTGTGAAAAATTATAGCTGCAAGGAAATCTGAATTCAGCAGTTGGAAATGTTTTCATTTTAGATTCTCGTTGCGCTGTTAGCTCGGCATGAATACAACAATATTATGCAGCGTCTTCCTGCAGTATTTCCAAAGAGCTTAAAGATGTTATTTTGTCGAGCTTGGAGATAAGAAATGATAGTTCTTCGCTTGGCACCAACCAGTGCGGTTCAGCATCACCCTGTTTACCATACCCCAAATCAATAAAGTGGCAAAATATCCCAAGTGCAATTGGGAACATAACAAAGGTCACCTTGAAGGTCGATGGTCTATTATAATGGGGCCAGAAAAATCTGCACCGCTCATTCTTTATGACTTTGTATTAGGAAGTTTTTTATTTGGTCACTTTCTGCAAACAACCAGCAGTGTCATAAAACACCTCTGTAGCAGCCATACATTGCTGTTCTATTTCCCCCAGTACAGAACATTGGCTACAAATTTGTCTGACCCAGCGTAGTATCCATTTATAGCAAAATAATATTTCTTTGGAGAAACTGCTGCAGCGGTAAAGAAGTTCATGATAATCGCATGCTGCAGAGCTTCAGATAGCTAAGAAAATAAAATATAAAATCCAGACTGCTTAAGACGCTCCTATGCACTATACACTATTATATGATTATATATAGGCTAATAAGTAAGTATAGCTACATTTCTTTAATATAGCAGGGCCAACAGCTAGGGGTGTAGCTGGGGGGGGGGGGGTGGCTGGTGGACGAGAGGTTAGGGTATCAACAAGTCATTTTGCCTTTGCCATCGTATTTGGATACAGAGCTAGGGAAGCAAACTGAATATTTGCCATTGGAATGCCCAACTACAACTTTAGTATTCCAACACTTGTTTCCAGCAGAGAACTGCAAAATAATTTTGATTTCATTAAGGGTCCTCTTACACGGCCAACAACGATAATATTTCATGCTATATAAACGATACGATCAGCCGATGATCGGGCAATGATCGGGAACGTGCGATCAAATGAATGGTCGTTTGTTCGATGATTTGCCCATGAAAAAGGGCCTTAAGACCAGAAACAGTGATAACTACCTGAGGGTGGTCTAAATAACGTGTATGCACTATGTAGATTATAATTTCTTGACATAGTATGATCTTATTAACACGTTGCGGTCAAATCGCGGTTTGTTGCCGCGATTACCACAAAATTGTGGCAAAATACTGTGATTTTGGCTGCAATTTCGCTAAAAAAAACAAACAAAAAGATACACCGCACCATGTGAATAAGCTTTATGGGAAGAGGGCTTTAATCAAAAAATCTTGAAATGTCCAATTATCTTATCAATTGGTACTAAAAATGGTCTGTAGTAATTAAAGAAGATTTAGCGAACATCCTGCGCCGAAACTCGAATAGAAATCTGTTAATCATTTGTATCCAGCTGACCAAATGTAATCCCAAGAATTGCTTCTGCCCCTATTTATTGCATACTTACCCTATGGTGTCTTCATTTCTTTAGCGTTGCTGCAAAGCTGTGATAACAGAAGTCAATAAATGATATGTCTAGTTCCAGAAACCTGGGAAGGAAGAAATAACAGAATGTAGAAATATACAGAAAATATTCTTATTGCCACTAGGTGTAATGACAGTAAACCTCGAGGCAATACTACATATCTAGTCATTGCTTGTCAGTACTACCGGCTCAACATGCCAATAGTAACAGGAATTAGAGATGAGCGAACTTCTAGAAATTCATTTTGGATCCATTTTGATCAAATCGGCTGTTTTATTCAATCCGGTCCGAATAAATTTGCTGCGAAACGTAAATTTCCCAATTGTCTTCAAAATTTGTGTATGACTCTCTGTTGTGATCTAGGACTGTATCCCACCTCTTTCAAGTTTCTTAACACCAAGCCAGCATAAGTGACAACAATATATATGGGTAGTGAGAGGGATAACGCCAGTGCATTTGGATCCAGCCAAAGCTGCCTACAAAGCATTATGGGGAAGCACACCGAGGTCATGTGATTCTTTTTCTAATCTGTAAAACGGCAGTTGGCTCAATTCGTAGAGCATAAATCCCAAAAGTTTTGGAATCCGGTGGATCCGAAAAATTTGGTAAATTCTTACCGAATTTGATTCAAGTAGAATTGATTTGCTCATCTCTAAACAGGATCAACAAGCTGTTTGTTCGTTCATTTATTACCTGATATTTATATACTGCTTACCTATTCTGCAATGATGTACACAGAATGTATCCCTCACATCAGTCCCTGTACCCAGGGGGGCTTGAGGAGACCCAGCTCATTGGAAAATTTAGTTTTTTTAAAAACAGAAGTGGAAAGAAGGCAACTAGCAAAAAAGTGTCCAGATACCCTCATTATGTGCAATGTATGGGCCTGAAGACCAAAGGGGCACCTACCATAGAAGCAGGCTATGTAATTTCCATGGGGCTGAGGATGTGAGGGAACTTGACATAGAACCATACTTCTCCAATGTGCTGATTTTTAACACTTTAATAGGTTGTCCTGCCTCTGTCCCAAAGTCTGCCACTCTACTAGAGGTAGGAGGGATGGTCGTCTACTCTGCATTCTCTTTATTGAGGACCTGTTGGTGGTGAAGGGCTAGAAGGTATGACTTTGCTAGCGGACCTTCTACTTCCATGAATCAAAGTTCATCTGATGTTCATTTTCTAGCTCAATAATACATCTATTACATTTCCAGGTTATATATTCCTGTATCTGGATGTAGGGAGCTGATATGCCCCTGCCAGCAGCACAGAGGACATGATCAATTCCCCTATCATACTTTTAGTGCAATCTTGTATTTTCCTGTACCAATGAGTGTAACTATGTGATTGCAATAACAAAATATTGGCCTTCGGCTTCTGCTAGAGTTTTAGTGTCCAGGCTTCCATGCAAAGTTTTATTCTGCCTTTAAAACGACCGTCTCACACACGGCTGCTCCGGATACCGGAGACATTGACCTGCTGTACGGAGAAACCTCCCTGGGGAGATAATGAAGATGCAGAAAATTGCAGCTTTGTCTTTTGCTTTCCAGCATTACAAATCCGGGATAAAGCAGGTAGCAGGTGGCTCTAATTTCACACCCTTTGAGCAATAATATTCCTTTCTCGGGAACAGTTTTATTTGGTCGTTTTAAAAATTCTGCCTGAAAATGATCTAAGTAAACAGATAACGGGGCAGTAGCATGTAAAATATGCTGTCTCAGTATTATCGTGTATGGAGCTTAAGAAAAATGTAATGAAGAAGGAGGAGGTGCGGTATTTAAGAAATAATATTTGTTGATTGACTTTGCTTGAATAGTGTCAAGTGGAAAAATGTAGAGGAATTAGAATGGGTGTTGCACGGTTAACATGATGGAATCCAAAGGATCAGTTATTATTGGATATGGGACCTATAACTGGAAACTAGACTTAGGGTATGTGCACACGAGGGCATTACGTCCGTAATTGACGGACGTATTTCGGCCGCAAGTGCCGGACAGAACACAGTACAGGGAGCCGGGCTCCTAGCATCATAGTTATGTACGACGCTAGGAGTCCCTGCCTCGCTGCCGGACAACTGTCTCGTACTGAAAACATGATTACAGTACGGGACAGTAGTTCCACGGAGAGGCAGGAACTCCTAGCATCGTACATAACTATGATGCTAGGAGCCCGGCTCCCTGCACTGTGTTCGGTCCGGGACTTGCGGCCGAAATACCTCCGTCAATTACGGACGTAATTCCCTCGTGTGCACATACCCTATATGTTTTTGGTGCAGTTTGCACATATAATTTTTTTATATAAATCAGGATCAGATCTTAAAGGGACCCTGTCTCTATACCAGAAGTCATAAAATAATGACATCAATGTGATGGCCTAATACAGTTGTGCTAGTAATTGTAGTGGCACCCACTAAACTGCCCCCATGTGTTAAATATTAGGGCTGAACAGAAAGCACATCCTGGTCCTGTAGAGTCACATGATATGTCACATGATCACGCAGTCTACAGCTGTGAAACGGATCATGCATTCTTGCCAACAGTCCTGATTTCCACAGTACAATCCCCTGAGCTAGACCTCAAATGATGTGATATTTATACTAATGTATATTAAAAGGGGGTTTTTCTAGACAATTTGGAGGTGCCCCAGGGCGGAGCAGTGGCAGGCTTAAAATGTCCTGCACACCTGTACATGTCCCAGATGTCATCACATGATCAATTTCAGAGCTGCTTATTCGGTGAAAGGGCCCATGTGACACATTATTTGACTCCATAGATACAGTAAATGCCTTTCTTTCAGCTCCCCTGTTTGGCACTATTTGGGGGGCTCTTTAGTGGAGGTGATTAATCTCACTAGATCAACTCTCTTAGGACATCATGATGAAGCTCTCATTAGAAGGGTCTGTCAGGGTGACAGGTTCCCTTTAATTTCTCAATATTATCGATATCACTGGTTGCTGTCATTGAATGTAATATTCCTGTTTACATCCACAGGCTAAAAACCCATACAGAACTAACACTTCTCACAGCTGAGCTTTTGGATCCAATGTGAGCCAAAGTCCTGGTTGGTCTACACTGATACACTGTAGCAAACTTTCAGCATAGGAGAGAGAGTTATGCTGCTGATGTATGGCGACCAGGGAATTATGCCAATATCTTAGTAGTATTGCTGAGTTAAAGACATCCTTACCAGATTTTTGTCAGCTGTTAATTTAATTCAACCCACGCTGCAAAAATAATGCCTCTCTTGCAGGAAAACATGACTTTCTTTACTTGTGATAGGCACAGGCTGTGACATATATAGAGTTTCAGTAATATGATGTGGATCATGAAGGGGTTTGCAGTAAATTAGAAGCCACAATTTAGTCAATAGTAATTGCATTAGCGCTGTCTGTCATTATGACCGGCCCGTCCTTATCCTTACAGCTTGGGGAAGAATTATCATCCATCCTGATTGCTAGGAAAAGATTCCCTTATCAAATATTTAAGAAACTTTTCGAGGTTTTCTGTTTTTATCTATTCATGGCGTGAATATATAATGGTATTTATTTAGGATGATGACATGTCGAACAAATGTTTCACAACCCGATGGAAAAATAAAAAGTCATCCTGAAAATGAATGGTCGATTGGAAAGTTACAGAATATTTATTTTTTTACAATTAGCGATGTGACCACAATATGTGAATAAACCCTTAAGTTTCTCAAATATTTTTAGTTTAATAGGCTAAAATGTTAGCATTATATATATATTTATTCAGTTATTTCATTCAGCACATCTTGTAATCTTAATGTCTTATTAACTAACTGACAGCTCTGTAAGTATCTCTATATTATAGCCCTATAATGCGCATTAATGTAAAATTTCTATTCACATGGTACATGAACAGGTATACAGAAATTAGCGGTGTAACCTTACATTGGTACAGGTTGTGTCTCACTTCACTACAACTCATATATTACTTACATATATGTAAGAAGGAAGGAAGCCATTCTTATTTCATAGCATATTGACCATGCATATGTACGTACTGCTAGCCATTTCTGTTTATTACATGCCATATATACTATACATTTCTCCTGCAGGATATACCTGTGTATTACTTGCCATATATACTAAACATTTCTCCTGCAGGATATATGTAATGACCGGGGTGGGGAGACAGACAAGTGAGCCCTAATCTACCCACCACTCAGTCCCTGCCTACTTTCAACGACCCGCCCTAGGCGACGGGATACAACTGGGCGACGGTCCCTACGCTCAATAAGTGCACGACAGACAAACAGACAAGGGTACACAGAGCCAGGGGGAGAAAGGGGCAGTTGCCCACGGCAAAACCGTGAGCAACAAGAGAAGTGAACAAGCCGAATCAAACCAGGAGAGTACGAGGTGCCAAACGCAGAGCAGAAGAGTAGTAAACAAGCCGAGTCAAACCAGGAGTGTACGAGGTACCAAACGCAGAGCAGGAGAGTAGTCAGTAAGCCGGGGTCAATATGAAGCAAGGACAATGGTACAAGAAGCAGCAGGGCCAGGAAACCAAACGAGAAGAATCACAAGCAAAGGAGGAACAGGAAAGGCAGGTATAAATAGACAGAGGGCGGGAGCTACCTCCATCTGGCCAGGCTGTGATAGGTTCTCCCACTCCTAAGCCTGCCACCCTGAGTGGTGGAAGATGGAGTCAGTCTCACAGACATAGAAGCAGGTGCAGACTGATTATCTATGGGCGTTAAGCCCGAAGCTGTGCCTGGCAGATCCTTTACAGTACCCCCCCTTTTATGAGGGGCCACCGGACCCTTTCTAAGTGGACCTGGTTTACTGGGGAAACGAAGGTGAAACCTCCTGACCAATATCCCAGCGTGAACATCCCGAGCGGGTACCCAAGTCCTCTCCTCAGGCCCGTATCCTCTCCAATGGACCAGGTACTGGAGGGAGCCTTGGACCATCCTGCTGTCCACAATCTTGGCCACCTCGAATTCTGCCCCCTCAGGGGTGAGAACAGGGACCGGAGGTTTCCTCGAGGGACCCAAGGACGGGGAGCAGCGTTTAAGGAGGGAGGCATGGAACACGTCATGTACTCGAAAAGATGGGGGCAACTCCAGTCGGAAGGAGACAGGATTGAGGACTTCAATGACCTTGTACGGCCCTATAAACCGGGGAGCAAACTTCTTGGACGGGACCTTAAGGCGCAAATTTTTAGACGATAGCCACACCAGATCCCCGACCATAAACAAGGGGTTAGCAGAACGTTTTCTATCTGCCTGAGTTTTTTGTATGCTATGGGACGCCTCTAGGTTCTTCTGAACCTGAGCCCAGACTGTGCACAGTTCTCGATGAATGACCTCTACCTCGGGATTGTTGGAACTACCAGGTGAAACGGAGGAGAACCGTGGATTAAACCCAAAATTACAGAAAAAGGGGGAGACCCCTGACGAGTTACTGACCCGGTTATTAAGGGAAAATTCGGCGAGGGGAATGAATGAGACCCAATCATATTGACAGTCAGAGATAAAACACCTTAAATATTGTTCTAGAGACTGATTAGTCCTCTCAGTTTGGCCATTAGTTTCAGGATGGAAGGCAGAGGAGAAGGACAGATCAATCTCCAACTTTTTACAGAAGGCTCTCCAAAACAAAGAAACAAATTGTACCCCTCTGTCAGAAACAATATTGACAGGGACCCCATGGAGACGCAGGATTTGTTTGACAAACAAGGTAGCTAACGTCTTAGCATTGGGTAGTTTTTTGAGGGGCAAAATGTGGCACATCTTACTGAAGCAGTCTACTACAACCCACACCACCGACTTGCCTTGAGATGGAGGCAAATCGTTGATAAAATCCATGGAGATATGGGTCCAAGGTCTCTGGGGAATGGGCAAAGAACATAGTAAGCCCGCTGGTCGGGACCTGGGAGTCTTGGACCTAGCACAAACTTCACAAGCGGCGACGTAGGCCTTAACGTCTTTAGGTAACCCAGGCCACCAATAGTTTCTGGCAATGAGGTGCTTGGTACCCAGGATGCCTGGATGGCCAGATAGTGCAGAGTCATGATTTTCCCTAAGTACCCTTAGCCGGAATTGCAGGGGAACAAACAGCTTGTTCTCAGGAAGGCTCCCGGGAGCTGAACCTTGATCAGCCGCAATTTCAGAGACTAAATCAGAATCAATAGCGGAAATGATTATACCTGGAGGCAAAATACAAGCAGGATCTTCCTCCGAAGGAGAGCTGGCCATGAAGCTACGTGACAGTGCATCAGCCTTAACATTTTTAGACCCAGCCCTATAGGTAACCACAAAGTTGAATCTGGTAAAATAACGCCCAACGAGCTTGTCTCGGGTTTAGCCTCCGGGCAGATTCTAGGAAAACTAGATTCTTGTGGTCGGTAAGGACCGCTACCTGGTGCCTAGCCCCCTCCAGGAAGTGGCGCCACTCTTCAAATGCCCATTTAATGGATAAGAGTTCGCGGTTGCCAATATCATAGTTACTCTCAGTGGGTGAAAACTTCCTGGAGAAGTAGGCACAGGGACGGAGATGGGTGAGGGACCTGGTACCCTGGGACAAGACAGCCCCCACTCTCACCTCGGACGCGTCAACCTCCACGATAAATGGCTCCATTTGGTTGGGCTGAACCAGCACCGGGGCCGAGATGAAGCACTTCTTAAGGACCTCAAAAGCCTGGACAGCCTCAGGAGGCCAGTGGAGGAGATCAGCACCCTTGTGAGTGAGGTCCGTAAGAGGCTTAGCGATGACCGAGAAGTTAGCAATAAATCTCCTGTAATAATTAGCGAACCTCAAGAAACACTGTAACGCCTTCAGGGAGGCAGGTTGGACTCATTCCGCCACAGCCTGGACCTTGGCGGGGTCCATGCGGAATTAACGAGGAGTGAGGATTTTGCCCAAAAATGGTATTTCCTGCACCCCAAACACAGATTTTTCGGTCTTCGCAAACAGTTTGTTTTCTCGAAGGACCTGGAGCACCTTCCTGACATGCTAAATGTGGGAGGACCAGTCCTTGGAAAACACAAGTATGTCATCAAGGTACACTACAAGAAATAACCCCAGGTAGTCTCTTAAAATCTCATTTATGAAATTCTGGAAGACCGCGGGAGCATTACACAACACAAAGGGCATGACGAGGTATTCGAAATGACCTTCGGGCGTGTTAAACGCAGTCTTCCACTCATCCCCCTCTTTGATGCGGATAAGGTTATACGCCCCACGTAGATCAAACTTAGAGAACCATTGGGCCCCCTGAACCTGATTAAAGAGATCAGGAATCAGAGGAAGGGGATACTGGTTCCTTACAGTGACCTTATTCAAGTTACGGTAGTCAATGCATGGCCTAAGACCACCATCCTTGTTCCCTACGAAGAAGAAGCCAGCACCTACCGGAGAAGTAGAGGGGCGAATGTAACCCTTGGCCAGGCATTCCTGGATATACTCTCTCATGGCTTCACGTTCGGGACAAGAGAGATTAAATATCCTACCCTTAGGGAGCTTAGCTCCTGGTACCAAATTGATTGCGCAATCATATTCTCTATGAGGAGGTAACACTTCGGAGGCCTCCTTAGAGAAAACATCGGCAAAGTCCTGAACAAACTCAGGTAGCGTGTTCACCTCCTCAGGGGGAGAAATAGAATTAACAGAAAAACATGACGTCAAGCATTCATTACCCCACTTGGTAAGGTCCCCAGAATTCCAGTCAAATGTGGGATTATGCAACTGCAACCAGGGTAGGCCTAAAACCAAATCGGACGATAATCCCTGCATTAACAATACAGAGCACTGCTCCAAATGCATGGAGCCAACAAGGAGTTCAAAAACAGGGGTATGCTGTGTAAAATAACCATTAGCAAGAGGAGTGGAGTCGATACCCACTACCGGGACAGGTTTAGGCAAATCAATCAAAGGCATAGCTAGAGACATAGCAAATTCCACAGACATGATATTAGCAGAAGACCCTGAATCCACGAAGGCAGTGCCGGTAGCAGACCTACCACAAAAAGAGACCTGAAAGGGAAGCAAGATTTTATTACGTTTCATACTTACGGGAAATACCTGTGTGCCCAAGTGACCTCCCCGATGATCACTTAGGCGCGGAAGTTCTCCGGTTGCATTCTTACGCTTAGGACAGTTGTTCACTTGATGCTTGTCATCCCCACAGTAGAAGCAGAGACCATTCTTCCTGCGGAACTCTCTACGTTGTTGGGGGGACACGGAGGCCCCGAGTTACATAGGTACCTCCGAGTCTTCCGGGGAGGAACGAAGCAACGGAACCTCGGGAGGCATCATGGGGGAGTCAGAGGAGAAAACATCAAGACGTTCAAGTCGTCGTTCCCTGAGACGTCGGTCAAGTCGTACCGCTAAAGCCGTAACCTGGTCTAGGGTGTCAGAAGAGGGATAACTAACTAGCAGATATTTCAGGGCATTCGACAGACCCAACCTAAACTGGCACCTTAAGGCAGGGTCATTCCACCGAGAAGCTACGCACCACTTCCTAAAGTCAGAGCAATACTCCTCAACAGGTCTCTTACCCTGACGTAAGGTCACCAGCTGACTCTCGGCAAAAGCAGTCTTGTCAGTCTCGTCATAGATGAGTCCGAGAGCAGAAAAGAAAAGGTCAACGGAGGAAAGTTCAGGGGCGTCAGGAGCCAAGGAGAAGGCCCATTCTTGGGGCCCTTCCTGGAGCCGGGACATAATTATACCCACCCGCTGGCTCTCAGAACCTGAGGAGTGGGGCTTTAAACGAAAATAGAGCCTACAACTCTCCCGAAAGGAGAGAAAAGTCTTACGGTCCCCGGAGAACCGGTCGGGCAACTTGAGGTGGGGTTCAAGAGGTGAGGGGGACTACCATGGTAGCATCAGGCTGGTTGACCCTCTGAGCCAGGGCCTGGACCTGTAGGGAGAGACCCTGCATTTGCTGAGCCAGGGTCTCAAGGGGGTCCATAGTGGTGTCAGGGACCAGGGTAGACTAGGTATTGGCTTGTGATTATGTAATGACGGGGGTGGGGAGACAGACAAGTGAGCCCTAATCTACCCACCACTCAGTCCCTGCCTACTTGCAACGACCTGCCCTAGGCGACGGGATACAACTGGGCGACGGTCCCTACGCTCAATAAGTGCACAACAGACAAGGGTACACAGAGCCAGGGGGAGAAAGGGGCAGTTGCCCACGGCAAAACCGTGAGCAACAAGAGAAGTGAACAAGCCGAGTCAAACCAGGAGAGTACGAGGTGCCAAACGCAGAGCAGAAGAGTAGTAAACAAGCCGAGTCAAACCAGGAGTGTACGAGGTACCAAACGCAGAGCAGGAGAGTAGTCAGCAAGCCGGGGTCAATAAGAAGCAAGGACAATGGTACAAGAAGCTGCAGCAGGGCCAGGAAACCAAACGAGAAGAATCACAAGCAAAGGAGGAACAGGAAAGGCAGGTATAAATAGACAGAGGGCGGGAGCTAGCTCCGTCTGGCCGGGCTGTGATAGGTTCTCCCACTCCTAAGCCTGCCACCCTGAGTGGTGGAAGATGGAGTCAGTCTCACAGACATAGAAGCAGGTGCAGACTGCTTATTTATGGGCGTTAACCCCGAAGCTGTGCCTGGCAGATCCTTTACAATATACCTGTGTATTACATGTCATATATACCATACATTTCTCCTGCAGGATATACCTGTGTATTACATGTTATATATACAATACATTTCTCACAGCGCTGTGACGTCAGGACCTCCGCTGTGCTCCGCAACCAGGAAAGTACTGTCAGTTATAAAAGTAACAGGGGCCCGCCGCACAAGTTACTATAGTAACTTTTTATTGATGTGGTGCAGGGGGGGGCTGCGGGCCCCCTGGCTTCGGGGCCCGGTCGCAATTGTGACCGCTGCGACCCCTATAGCTACGCCACTGCCTGCAGGATATACCTGCGTATTACATGCCATATATACCACACATTTCTCCTGCAAGATATACCTGCGTATTACATGCCATATATACCATACATGTCTCCTGCAGGATATACCTGTGTATTACATGTCATACATTTCTCCTGCAGGATATACCTGTGTATTACATGTCATATATACCATACATTTCTCCTGCTGGATATACCTGTGTATTACATGTCATATATACACCATACATGTCTCCTGCAGGATATACCTGTGTATTACATGCCATATATACCATACACTTGTCCTGCAGGATATACCTGTGTATTACATGTCATATATACCATACACTTGTCCTGCAGGATATACCTGTGTATTACATGTCATAGCTGTATATGGGGCATAACCTTTCTTTATGTCATAATAATGCAGCAATGTCTTAAACTGAAATAATGAGACGTCATTAATCTCTAATTTAAAACACATTTGTGTGTCCGCTGTTCGCATGCAAATGAAATGAATTTACAGCCCTGCCAGGCAGCCTTTATGAAGTAATATCATTTATGTCAATTTTCGCAGACCACCAGTGTCGGTCGGGAGAGGAAAAATAGTTGAGACTGTTTATGTTCCATGCGACACAGTACAGAAAAGATTTGCAAGCAGCAATAAAATATTATTGTGGTCACCATAGTGACTGTCCATTAAAACATTATATTATATTAAGCATACACATTCATGTTTCACTAGTTCTAGTAGTTACGGGTGGAATGATTCATGGAAATGTGATATATTTGCATGTATTGCATATTTATATTTTCCTCGTGTTCTGAATATTAAGAATACTGCATTATTAATGTACACAAAGTGTAATTACTGTATTCTGTAATGTATGGAAACCAATCAAGCTTCTGTTCATTGTTAATAATGCATTTTCCAACGTTGTGTATTTAAATAATCTTCTCTTGTATGGGGTCAACTTGGTTACTATGTAATTATTATTTTGGATAGTGTTAGTAAATAAATCCTTGTGTAGTTCTATTTGTTTTCTATTTGCTGTACCAATCCATAGGTGGGCTATGGCAGCCTGCATTCTGCTAATGGAGGGCAACAGAAGGGAACTGAATTCCCTTCAACCCAGCAAGTTTTTTTATTATCAGACTCATCTAGCTTGCACAGTAAATGGTGGGGGTCCCAGCGGAGGGGCCTCCAATGATCAGACAATTCTCATCTATCCTGTGGCTAGGTGATAATTGTCGATTCTGGGAAAAGCCCTCAATGCCATGTACTGTCAGGGCCAGATTAAGATCGGTAAAGGTCCCTGGGCAAAAGTTGTCATGCCCCTATTTTGAGGTAGGGGTTATTCCTTACTCTACATTAATAATAATGCCACCGTTCAGTGCCAAATAACATATTAACACTGTATAAAGCCTAAATAATAATGATTCAGATGATATGTGGACAATGTTTAAGGTAGACTGTATGAGGTGGGTATGGGTTGGGGGAGGGAGACCCCTTACTGGTGGAGGCTTCAGAGCAATCGCCCATTTTGCCTACCTTATAATCCATTCCTGCATTCTTTTAATTCTGCTCTTCTTTGTTCAATTTAAAGACTCATTGTTATTATCCAAATTTTTAAATGTGAATATAAAATATTTATTTTATGTAGATTTCCATAGGATATTAAACCCTTCTCCAGGATCAGATTTAAACCCACATCATGCTTTATATTTTGTGACAGAGGTGCTGCATGGGGTCATATCATTAACAGATCCCAATCTAAAGTCACTAACTGCAGATGTCCACAGAACGACAAAGGAAATACAAACTGCATCAAGATATTCGGGAATCACAGGGGTCACAATGGGCGTCTTGATATCACAGTGATTTAGAGTGACAGTCCAGTCAATACCCACTGGCCATAATCATGTGGTCAAATGGGCAGTTCTATAGGGATGGAGTAATGGACTATGTACAGCATGCAGCTGTTCTTACATTATGGAGGAAATTAAATGTATAAAGAGATCTGTTTGTGCACCTGATCGGAAAAGTCTAAAATTGGTTTATAAGAGGTCATATATGTAGCACATATATCTGCATGAAGTTATGCACCTTGAACATCATTAATACTATATATGCTATACTAAAGGTAAGGTTATATACATGTTACTGTATAATTGTATCTAAATTAAATATACAGTAACATGCATATATATAACTTTACCTTTAGTATAGTATATATAGTATTAAGGATATTCAAGGTACATATTTTTCATGCATTAGTGTGTAATATCTTGCACCAATACATTTGTGTAATGAACACTTTCATTATTTTTATTACATTTATATTTTGGATTATTGTTTCATGAACTTAGACAGAAGGTCAATATTTATTATATCAATGTGACTGTTCTCTCCATATGGCTCCCCTTTTGGTTAAGCAGATAACTGTGCTGCATGTTCAGGCTTGGCATGTGCCATTGTCATGAATACAACACAATGCATGAAAGTATGTAGCACCCATGGCCACGGACCGTCGGGATTACTTACCTCCCGACGGCCGCAGCCATGGATCTGTGAGCGCTGGTTTGCATATCCTTCCCAGGAGACACCAGCGCTCACTTCCGCTCCAGTCCTCTGTGTCCCCCAAGGTGCGTGCGCACACTCGTGCCCGGCCTTAAAGGGCCAGCACGCACACATGTGAATCATTATCATCATCATCAATTAGCCCATGATTGCCCTGGACTATAAGAAGGGCCCTGCCCCTTTGCTCATTGCTTGAGCGTTGTTAGTTTATCCCATGTCAGTCTTGCAAATGGTCCCTTAGTGTTATCCTGTTACCTGTGCAACCTGCTGTTCCTGCTGTCATCCGCCATGTCTGGCGTCACCTGCTGCACCCACCCCATCCGTGCTAAAGCCTCGGCCACTGTCTGGACTATTCAGGTAGCCTAGTGTGGGACTTTGTATAGCTTGGGTGCCCTGGTGTTTGGCCAGCTACGACAGTGCGGCCTAGTGGGTCCACAGACCCACAGACCGTGACATGGTTTATATCGGAATGTGGTGAAACAACTAAGTCCCATGCGAGTCACAACATGAGACTCAAGTCACATGTTATGTCGGACGCATCTCTCTGCCAGTCATTAGATCTGCGGTGCATGGCATCTTTTACGATTAAATGGCTGTTGCAGACAGGGCTGAAGTGGAATTTTACAATGCAACTTTTGTGTAAATCAATAAGTTTGATTTATTTCTTCCCCTTTATAATCAATGGAAACATTGCCAATTCCCACTAATAACATTGGACTGTGATAGTTGCGTGTCACTCAAAGTGTCAAGCCAAGGTTGATGGAGGAACCTGGGCATAACATTTGATGGGGGTATGGGGCGCCCATCTCTACTTATTAGTTCCATTCAGTAGTAACAACTAAATGACCCTCCGAGTATGGATTCTCATTTTTTGGAGGAGGAGATCCTGCCTTCCTGTGCTTCTTTATTACATGTCAAATATTCACACAGTGGCAGCTGCTAACTAGATAAAGTCTGCTTGACATGCTGCTTTTTATTATTTTTTTATTGCTTGAACCCCTATGTCTGGCTGCTTGGAGCATCTAGGAAGAGCTGGATGGGGTTGGGTGGCACCGGTGAGGGCGGTCCCTGGTGCTAGTGTCGAAACCCCCATGTCTAGCTGCTAGGAGCATCTAGGAAAAACTGGAGGGGACTGGGTGGTGGAGGCCATTAGGTGGTGAGGGCCCCGGGTGTTAGTGTTGAATTCCCCATGGCTGTTGCTAGTAGCATCTAGGAAAATCTAAAGTAGACTAGGTGGTGGCAAAGGCCACTAGGAAATGGAGGTCCCGAATGTTCGTGTTGAAACCCTTGTCTAGCTGCTTGAAGCTTCTAGGAAGAGCTGGTAGGGCCTGGCTGGTGGAGGCCCCTGGGCAATTGCCACTTACACCTTACCTATAGTCCAGCTCCAGTCACTCACATGATACTATAATTTATAAAGGCTCATTGTAATATATAGAGTGGCTAACAGTGCATCCCTTTGGGCACAACAGATCTTGAACCTTTTGCATCATCATATGTTTGCAAAGAACCGTGAAGCCTAGGCCCTGTCCTACTATAGAGAATAGAAGATGTACATTTATATAGACAATATCCTTTTCATTTTCAGTTACTCTCTCCTCAAACTTTAGAACTTTTTATTTCATAAACTCCAGAAACAAGACAAACAGGATTAGGAGCAGCTGTATACTGAATATTGAACCGCTGTGTAGTGTGTGGGATTCTAGCACTTGTGTCAAATCCTAGTATTACCACACACAGTAACCATAATCCCAACATCAAATGCAGCCGCAATGGATAGCAGTCTGTTTATATAAGGTATATAGCAGGAAACAGTGACAATTCCAAAGCGAATTGCCAGAAAAACATTGCTGAGCAAAATATTATACATTTTTCTGTTGTTTGACTCCCTGTGAAGCTTCTACAAAAAACTTTAAAAATGTTAAGAAGTAAATATTTAGTCTAGTAAGTATAAATTGCTAGTTTAAACATGTCAGATATATAAAGCGTAGTGTCTTGGTAGAATAGAAGGAAATGTGAACTGAAAAGTTATAACGTAAACTTAAAACGCAAACTGTTATTTTTTTTATCACATGTAGTTGGTGCAGAAATAATCATGATATTATCTATCTATCTATCTATCTATCTATCTATCTATCTATCTATCTATCTATCTATCTATCTATCTATCTATCATCTATCTGTCTCATATCTATCTATCTATCTATCTATCTATCTATCTATCTATCTATCTATCTATCTATCTATCTATCTATCTATCTATCTATCTATCTATCTATCTATCTATCTATCTATCTCATATCTATCTATCCATCCATCCATCCATCTTATCTCACATCTATCTATCTATCTATCTATCTATCTATCTATCTATCTATCTATCTATCTATCTATCTATCTATCTATCTATCTATCTATCTATCTATCTATCTATCTATCTATCTATCTATCTATCTTATCTCACATCTATCGATCTAATCTCACATCTATCTATCTAATCTCACATCTATCGATCTAATCTCACATCTATCGATCTAATCTCACATCTATCGATCTATCTTATCTCACATCTATCGATCTATCTAATCTCACATCTATCGATCTATCTTACCTCACATCTATCGATCTATCTTATCTCACATCTATCGATCTATCAAACACAAAAAAATGCAGCAGGATCTTTTGCACAGATTTAATCCTATGTTTACAGATCAATAGGTTTATCCCTAATTACAATTTTATCAGATTTTTTGGTGATCTGGTAGTAAACCAATCAGCCAGCTATTAGACAAAGACCTCAGTCTACCCATAATGGAATTAGACTTGGCTTCTATAGGTAGAGTCGAGGAGACACCCTAAAAGTTCTGTAATCTCTTTAGATGTTTTTCTAAATACTGTAGCAAAGGCTGTGTCGAGGCTTCTTTCATGGGTTCGGTCTGACCTTTCCGTCCGGGGAACCCATGAACGGAATCCAAACCGAATCAAACGGAAACCATAGGTTTCCGTTTGCATCACCATTGATTTCAATTGTGACAGATCCAGTGCAAATGATTTCTGTTTGTCACCGTTGTGTAAGGGTTCCGTTATTTTGATGGAATGAACAGCGCAGTCGACTACAGTATTGATTCCGTGAAAACGCCGGAACCCCTAAGCTACGGTGACAACCGGAAACCGTTTGCACCGGATCTGTCCTATGGTTCCCGTTTGTTTGTTTGGATTCAGATCATGGGTTCCCCTGTTGAAAGGTCAGACGGAACCCATGAACGGAGCCCTGACGCAGATGTGAACGAAGCCTAAGGTAGTAAAATATATTGCCTAAGCTTTATGGACAAAAAGCATTATAAAGGTCTGGTGAATTATAGGATTCACCGAGTGTTATAAAAATGATCTTCACCAAACTGCAAAAAAACAGACCTGGACCGCGCATCCACTCTTTACACATTGATCTTTTGCTGCTAAGCAAAATTTATAAACATGAACGTGAGGTTCTTTGTTAACAGTTTGATCAAACTGTATAAGCCCACTTGTCACTTCACGGCAACTTATTTTAAGTGGGTTCCTACTCTATTAGGTGCGGTATCGCATGGCAACCAATGCAGCCGCAACACAGCACCTGCAGGGGGAGCAACCAAGGATCCCAACAGCACCCATGCTGCCAGGCTAAGCCATCTTGGCTCTGGGCAACGTCCCCCACAGATACAGTACCTTAATTTGGATGCCATAAAGTGGCAAGTGGGCTTATACAGTTTGATCAAAATGTTAACAAAGAACCTCATGTTCATGTTTAGCAGTTTGGCTTAGCAACAACAGATCAATGTTTGTGAAGTAGATGTGTGGACTATGTCTGTTCTTATACAGTTTGGTACACAAAAATGATCTTATTTACAAAAACATTTCACAATCGCACATGGTTTATAATCTCCTCTTTCCCATTTGTCACATCAGCCGGCCATGGGGTCACTTAACCCATGTCCACTGGCCACCAGGAGATCAGTAATGCTAGAAGAGGTTGTCTCCCTTTGGTAAGACCCACTTCCCAGAGACCAGACAGAAGCTAATACTAGGTTGTTTTAATGGCATATAATCTTATACCTGTCCCTCACCCAATAGTAGGATTAGGCTTTCTGGTTAGTGCAGATTGCCCAATTGTCAATATTAGGGTGTCTTACAGGTGCCATCAAATTAAAAGATCTGTATAGTACAGGGTTAGCCAACCTTTTTTGTACAGTGTGCCCAAAAAAATAATTAAAGATGAAGTACTCAGTGTGCCATCAACGTGAAAGCCACATTACACAAACTGTTACCACGTATGTGACATAAGAGACAAGCTTACCTATTGTTCCTTGCAAGACTTATATGTCTTATAAAGGATGAGGGGTCATGTTATATTAGGGGCGACAGCCGCTGTTTATAGAATTGCACTGCGTACATGGGGCTGCCATCTAAATCTCGGCCAAACGCCTCGGCCCTTCCATGCCCCGGCGTTGCTGGCTCCTTTAGTGAAATCTCATGCAAAAGCTGTGCTTTCCCTTTCCCTAAAGAAACAAGTGACGTCTGTGCACGCTAAAACTATCAGCCAAGCCAAGGGACGATGTTGGACTAGATTTAGGCTGGAGAGCATTTGCTGGGGTGCCAGGCAAACATTCCGCATGCAAGCTGTGGCACACATGCCATAGGTTGCTGACCCCTGGTCTGGTAGTATCAGATATTCGTTAATGAACTGATTCTGGGGTGATTCGTTTCATCATAGTTGGACCAAGACATTGACTTGTTAGAGGTCTCCCTAGCTCTGCAGATGTTAGTAAGTGGCAATGATACCTTATCACGCCTGTTAACCTTGTCATTTAATGCGACAGAAAACCTGTGATCCCTCTGCACTAAACGAAGGTCTAATATCAAATCTACAATATGGTTGACTGGTTGGAATGATGACTTTACCACCAGATTTCTCACAGTCATCTCTACCAAGAATTTTTCTTTTTCTTGACCAAATCAATATGAAATGTATACTACAAAATAAGTTGTTCCTACATCACTTACTGCCAGTGATAGACATTGCATTCAGATATAAACTTTTTATTTGTTGGATAAAACAAGGGAGCCCAAGAGTTTTGGCTTGATACAAGTGATTGACTTCTTCTGAAGTAACGTTGTTTTGTGCTGAAAGACATTTTTGTATGTTTCGATGTTGATATTTTTCACTAAGATCAAATTCTGACTTCTAAGCTGACCAAGCATGAAATTGTTTCTTGAAACTGTCAAAGCTTTAAAAGAGGTATAAAATCGGGAAAATAGTGTAAAAAATAGTTTTTTGTGAGGAGTTATACTGTAAGAGTAATGGTAGCTTATGTTATTAAAGGGGCTATGGGTTTATTGACTTTAGACACCCCCTCCTAGACAATTCTATAGTTATGGTACATATCTGCAGGTGGCGTAAAATCTAAACCTCACTATACAGACATAGCAAAGATGAATTTCGTTAAACTGTTTCCTTTGTGTTGAGTTAATAAGTTAGGTTAAGATACAGTAGCTAACCTATGAGAAACTCATCCTATATGTCCTGGTTTAAAGCACGTCAACCATATTACATAGATGTGTGTGCCATAATAAAGAGGATCTGTCACTAGTTTATTAATTCCCTATCTCCTAACTAATCTAATAGGCGCTATGATGCTGATAACTACAGTGTGATTTGTTTTCAAAAATGTTTTATTATTTGCAAAGTTATGAGCATTTTTCTAAATAAGCTAATGTGGCTCTAATAGCCAAATAGGAGGTGACTCTTTCTTTTCCCTCTGGGCGGTGTAATGTTTTCTCTATGACACTGTCCAATCAGCATACAGCTTCTCCGCTTCCCTGCCCAGCAACACAGCTGATCATATAGTACACTGCTTCCATCACCGACTGTGTTTTCAGCTGGCGATATTTCCGGTTGTGTCATTACTAGAACTGCGATCCTGGTGTCATATGAATGATTAGAAAGCGCTGTTCTGGGATGTCCACAGCCGGAGATATGGCTATTTGAAGTGATCCCCCTTCCCTTCAGCCTCAGTCTCGCACTCTGTGTAAAGCAGCTTCATGCTGATAGGACAGCATCAGAGGCTGTGAGGAGGCTCCACCTCAGGAGAATCGCTGGTGTTGACACCCATTTGTCAAGTATGGGCTCATTTGCATATTTAGAAACTAGCTTCTAAAATAATAAATGTTTTGGGACACAATTTTCACTAGTATTATCAGTGTGGCAGTGCCTATTAGATTAGCTAGGAGATTGGGCGTTACTGAACAAGTGACAGATCCTCTTTAACTATGTATATTTTCTTGTTCTTTTTAGATTATGAGATCATAAACCTGATATAATATTAACTATAGCAGCATTTGTTTTAGTTTTGAAGACACCAAAACAAATAAATATGAAATCGGGTTTGGGTCTAGAAGGTTTTTTTTCATGATTCAGAATATTACATGCAATGAATAAGTAGGAGATATTTATTGCTTTTCATTACTTGTTTACAGCTTATTTACTTACCTAAAATGTGCAGCTCTGGTGCTGGGGACCTGCGATATCGTCTTCTGTGTAGTAGTGGTGGCACTCTATATAGGTGGACACACTGAACCTACAATAACTGGAGCAAATTCAGCATGGTCACCTGCCTACCACTCACAAAGCTATTCATTAAACGGGGTTGTCCACTTTGGAAAATCCCTTTTTGCTAAAAAGGTCCACAATAAACTTATTACAGGGTTTCCCACAGCTGGAACCCCGGCGATCACTGCAGGAGAATCTGGCCACAAGTATTCAATTCCTCTGCAGCACAACCTTCTGGAGAAATTAGGTATTACTCATTTCTTATTGAAAAAAATGGCTTTCTATGTAGTATACGGACATGCTGAATCATCCAGAACAAGAATCACCCTTTGTAGCCTTTCTCTGCTCTACTTAATAGATGAGTATCTTGAATAGGGAACCTCCATTTATTTACCCATAATTTACAAATAGGGTTTTTTGAAAATTATAATAGAAAACTGGTGAATACCTTTAATATGTAATTTCATATATCTACTGTAGCAGGTTCATGTGTATATATTTTACACTGATATACAGCAATTCCTAGATTATAATGAAAGAATAAGAAGCAAAGGCCAAATATCTTATCTGTGTGTGCGTGTGTGCGCGTGTGTGCGTATGTGTGTGTGCGCTTGTGTGCGTGTGCGTGCGTGTGTGTGTGCGTGTGTGCGCATATGTGCGTACACTACCATTCAAAAGTTTGGGGTCACCCAGACAATTTTGTGTTTTCCATGAAAACTCACACTTATATTTATCAAATGAGTTGCAAAATGACTAGAAAATCTAGTCAAGACATTGACATGGTTAGAAATAATGATTTTTATTTGAAATAATAATTTTCTCCTTCAAACTTTGCTTTCGTCAAAGAATGCTCCATTTGCAGCAATTACAGCATCGCAGACCTTTGGCATTCTAGCTGTTAATTTGCTTAGGTAATCGGGAGAAATTTCACCCCATGCTTCCAGAAGCCCCTCCCACAAGTTGGGTTGGCTTAATGGGCACTTCTTGCGTACCATACGGTCAAGCTGCTCCCACAACAGCTCTATGGGGTTGAGATCTGGTGACTGCGCTGGCCACTCCATTACAGATAGAATACCAGCTGCCTGCTTCTTCCCTAAATAGTTCTTGCATAATTTGGAGGTGTGCTTTGGGTCATTGTCCTGTTGTAGGATGAAATTGGCTCCAATCAAGCGCTGTCCACAGGGTATGGCATGGCGTTTCAAAATGGAGTGATAGCCTTCCTTATTCAAAATCCCTTTTACCTTGTACAAATCTCCCACTTTACCAGCACCAAAGCAACCCCAGACCATCACATTACCTCCACCATGCTTGACAGATGGCGTCAGGCACTCTTCCAGCATCTTTTCAGTTGCTCTGCGTCTCACAAATGTTCTTCTGTGTGATCCAAACACCTCAAACTTCGATTCGTCTGTCCATAACACTTTTTTCCAATCTTCCTCTGTCCAATGTCTGTGTGCTTTTGCCCAAATTAATGTTTTCCTTTTATTAGCCAGTCTCAGATATGGCTTATTCTTTGCCACTCTGCCCTGTAGGCCAGCATCCTGGAGTCGCCTCTTCACTGTAGACGTTTAGACTGGCGTTTTGAGGGTACTATTTAATTAAGCTGCCAGTTGAGGACCTGTGAGGCGTCTATTTCTCAAACTAGAGACTCTAATGTACTTGTCTTGTTGCTCAGTTGTGCAGCGGGGCCTCCCACTTCTCTTTCTACTCTGGTTAGAGCCTGTTTGTGCTGTCCTCTGAAGGGAGTAGTACACACCGTTGTAGGAAATCTTCAGTTTCTTGGCAATTTCTCGCATTGAATAGCCTTCATTTCTAAGAACAAGAATAGACTGTCGAGTTTCACATGAAAGCTCTCCTTTTCTAACCATTTTGAGAGTTTAATCGAACCCACAAATGTAATTACATAGTTACATAGTTACATAGTTAGTACGGCTGAAAAAAGACACATGTCCATCAAGTTCAACCAAGGGAAGGGAAAAGGGAACGGAAAAATTTCTACACATAGGAGCAAATATTTTTTTGTTCTAGGAAATTATCTAACCCTTTTTTAAAGCCATCTACTGTCCCTGCTGTGACCAGCTCCTGCGGTAGGCTATTCCATAAATTCACAGTTCTCACTGTAAAGAAGCCTTGTCGCCTCTGCAGCTTGAACCTTTTTTTCTCCAGACGGAGGGAGTGCCCCCTTGTTTTTTGAGGGGGTTTTACAAGGAACAGGATTTCACCATATTTTTTGTATGTGCCATTAATATATTTATATAAGTTAATCATGTCCCCCCTTAGTCGTCTTTTTTCAAGGCTAAATAGGTTTAATTCTTTCAATCTTTCCTCATAACTTAAATTCTCCATGCCCCTTATTAGCTTCGTTGCTCTTCTTTGTATTTTTTCCAACTCCAGGGCATCCTTTCTATGAACTGGTGCCCAGAACTGAACTGCATATTCTAGATGAGGCCTCACTAATGCTTTGTAAAGTGGCATTATTACATCCCTGTCCCGCGAGTCCATGCCTCTTTTAATACACGACAATATCCTGCTGGCCTTTGAAGCAGCTGATTGACACTGCATGCTGTTATTGAGTTTATGATTTACAAGTACACCCAGATCCTTCTCAACAAGTGAATCCGCCAGTGTAGCGCCCCCTAGGACATATGATGCATGCAGGTTGTTGGTACCAAGATGCATAACTTTACATTTATCTACATTAAACTTCATTTGCCAAGTGGACGCCCAAACACTTAGTTTGTTTAAATCTGCCTGTAATTCATGAACATCTTCCATAGTCTGAACTATATTACATAGCTTGGTGTCATCTGCAAAAATAGAAATAGTGCTATTAATCCCTTCCTCTATATCATTAATAAATAAGTTGAATAATAGTGGTCCCAGCACTGAACCCTGGGGTACACCACTTATAACCGGTGACCATTCAGAGTAGGAATCATTGACCACAACTCTCTGGATACGGTCCTTGAGCCAATTCTCAATCCAATTACAAACTATATTTTCTAAACCTATAGTCCTTAATTTACCCATTAGGCGTCTATGGGGGACAGTGTCAAATGCCTTTGCAAAGTCCAAAAACACTAAATCCACAGCGGCCCCTCTGTCTAGACTTCTGCTCACCTCTTCATAAAAACAGATTAGGTTAGTTTGACAACTTCTGTCCTTAGTAAAACCGTGCTGGCTGTCACTTATAATGCTATTTATTGTCACATAATCCTGTATATAGTCCCTCAATAGCCCCTCAAACATTTTCCCCACGATGGATGTTAAGCTTACTGGTCTATAATTACCCGGGGAAGACCTAGAGCCCTTTTTGAAAATAGGCACCACATTTGCCCTGCGCCAGTCCCTTGGCACTATACCAGTCACTAGAGATTCTCTGAATATTATGAAAAGGGGGACAGAAATAACTGAACTAAGCTCTTTAAGAATTCTAGGGTGTAACCCATCTGGTCCCGGAGCCTTGTGCACATTTATTTTATTTAATTTAGCTTGGACCATCTCTACATTCATCCAATTCAGTATATCAACTGATATATTAACAGAACTGGCACCGGCTACATCAGCTGCTCTTTCTTCTGTTGTATATACAGAGCTAAAGAACCCATTTAGTAACTCTGCCTTCTCTTGATCCCCTGTGATCAACTCCCCATTACCATTATCTAGGGGTCCTACATGTTCAGACCTTGGCTTTTTTGCATTTATATGCTTGAAGAATTTTTTAGGATTTGTTTTACTATCCTTGGCCACCTGCCTTTCATTTTGTATTTTTGCTAATTTTATTACATTTTTACAGATTTTATTAAGCTCTTTATATTTTACAAAGGCTACAGCTGTACCCTCAGATTTGTATTTTTTAAATGCCCTTTTTTTGTCATGTATTGCCCCTTTCACAGAAGGTGTAAGCCATGTGGGGTTTAATTTGAGTCGTTTATACTTATTACCTGTAGGAATAAATTTTGCACTATAATAACTCAAAGTAGATTTGAAAATCTCCCATTTATCATTTGTTCCATTATTTGACATTAGTTCTTCCCAGTCTATATCCTGAATTGCCGCCCTCATCCTGGGGAAATTGACTTTCTTAAAATTAAATGTTTTTGCCCTCCCAGCCTGCGTTTGTTTTTTACAGTATAGGTAAAATGTAACTATATTATGATCACTGTTACCGAGGTTTTCACGAACATTGACATTCCCAACAAGATCTGCATTATTAGAAATGACCAGATCCAACAGAGCTTCACCTCTAGTCGGGTCTTCCACAAACTGGCCCATAAAATTTTCCTGCAATAGGTTGAGGAAATGTCTCCCCTTTGCAGTTGAAGCCGAACCATGACACCAATTAATATCCCGGAAATTAAAATCTCCCATTATCACTACAGTACCCGCCTGTGCAGCCCGCTCCATCTGTTTATATATCTGACCTTCCATCTCCTCAGTTATATTGGGGGGTCTATAGATTACACCAAAAGTGCTCCAGATTCTCAACTAGCTCAAAGGAAGGTCAGTTTTATAGCTCCTCTAAACAGCCAAACTGTTTACAGCGGTGCTAACATAATTGCACAAGGGTTTTCAAGTGTTTTCTAATCATCCATTAGCCTTCTAACACAGTTAGCAAACACAATGTACCATTAGAACACTGGAGTGATGGTTGCTGGAAATGGGCCTCTATACACCTATGTAGATATTGCATTAAAAACCAGACGTTTGCAGCTAGAATAGTCATTTAGCACATTAACAATGTATAGAGTGTATTTCTGATTAATTTAATGTTATCTTCATTGAAAAAAACTGTGCTTTTCTTTAAAAAATAAGGAAATTTCTAAGTGACCCTAAACTTTTGAACGGTAGTGTATGTGTGTGTGTGTGCACCTTATTATTGCTGCATATTTTTCACAAACCAGGGTATTACATTTCAATCCTGGATTTCTTTCCTGGAAAGTGTTTTGCTCCCACCATCCCAATGCATATGGATAATATGTTAAACTATTGTATATTTCATATAGATTTATGCATTAACAAGATTTGCTTTGTTTATCCACAAATTTATCAAAGAAAAAACATCTCATTGAAAACGTTACAAAAATAAGATATTTGCATTCGATAGGTTTAGTGCAGTTGGAGCGTAGTCCTGATGTTGTCCAAGTTCTGCAGCTGGGGAACTTTAAAGTCCTAAGTGTTCCTCATTAGTAAGGAAGAAGGGGGTAGAAATAGAACTGGACATATGCCAACACTGTCCACTTCCTTTTTGGAGATTTAGGATGATGAGGAGATAAAGGGTCTGGTGACCAGATGGAGCTTGTCAGATTAGCAATTGTAGCACCGTTAATAGCAAAGTCATAGTTTTTCTCTCCCTCCTTCCTTTTCTCAGAGCACAATTGATTTCCTTCATAAGGCATGTGCATATTTTATGGTTTTAGGCAAGAAACTGCTCAGCAGAAGGTTGGCTGGTGGTCACACCTCTAGCAGTTGCCTCCAGGCACATCTTTGCTTTCCTCCTAATCGGGAACATTAGCAACTAGTGGCTCAGGAAAAGTCATTGAAAAATGTCTCGTGGGGACCTGCAGGCCACATGAAGTGAGAACCACCAGCCAAGGCAATGTGATTATAGCTCCAGAAGGGGTTCAATATTACCACATAGATATTTTATGACTATGCCAGCTCATTGTACTCACTAATGTCAGCTCATTCTACTCACTAATGTCATATGTGATTTAAAAGGTTATTATCTTTTATCAAGAAGGGAAAAATCGGTTATTTTTGTATATTTTCTGCATACTAATGAAGGACTGAATGCAACAGTAACCAATGACATTTTCAGCTGTCACCATTGTGTTTAAGACCATTATTAGATTTACATTGGTTATTATGGACCTCTGAAATGAACCAGATTTTTTTTTTCTGAATTTCCAATTCTGTTTAGAATAAAATATTATCAGATTATATGATTTGCAATTGCAACCTTATCTTGTATTGCTAACCTTTTATTTTATACAAATTACATTTGAAAATTACTCCTTTCTTTTTCCCTATCGAATATCTAATATATAGGGCTGTAACATTGTTGCACTGCATTATGAAAGACTTGATATACAGGGATGATAAAAGCAATGAAGGCAAATAGTGCAATAAAAGTTGTGTATCAAAATCGGCCAGTTAGAAGAAAACTTGAGAGTTTGGGTATTAGGACAGCGGCAATAGGCCTACAGGAGTAAATGGCTCAGGGACCGAAATACCTCCGTAGTCACCGTGCTAGCGATGTAGGGATTGTTCTAACTAGACATCCCCTTGCCAAAATTAAAAAGGACCTGTCAACTTTTGAGACATGTCTGTTTTTAGTGAATACCATAAAATCATCATCTAAAGCATCTCTTCTTAGAACTCTGTGCTGTGCCTTTCCTCTGTTATTCCTCCTAGAAATTTATGAATAAATTGACAGCTGGGTGTTACCATTACCCTTATCAAACTAGCGTGTCCCTACACAGTCTAAGACTGTGAGCACTGATTGGAGAGTATCGGACTGTCTAGGGACACACCCCCAACTTGTTCCACCCAGTTGTCAATGTATAAGGAAATTTGTAGGAGGAATAACAGAGGAACGGTACAACGCTGAGTTCTAAGAAAATAATAGAATAATCTAGAATAATTATTTTATGGGGAATACAAATATTTACTAAAACTGACATGTCAGGAGATCTGACTGGTCCTCTTTAAACCAATCCAATGATCAGCTGGATCTGGCTGCTTAAACTCCCTCCTGATCATTTATTACGACTGGGGAGCTCTGTGTGGGGCTGCTTGAGTTTGCTGTTGTAATATTACACGGTGCCCCCTTAAACTAATGTAGATAGTTGCACCAAGCCCGCCAGAGTAGGAGCGGCATTTTGCAGCAAGTTTTCACTTTTTCTCATAGAGTAAGGTTGCAAGTGGGTTAAGCCTAATAGGACAAATGGAAAAGGATTGTCCACTTTTTTTAAGGAGCACCCAGATCCCTCTCATAGCCCTCACTGGCAATGGGCCTCAGCTTCAACCCTTGATGTTCAGTTAGCGCAGATCAATATCAGCCTTCCCCATGATCAAAGTGTCCTATGATTATAATGTTGATACATGAAAGGTAAGAGGTACTCTTTGTACTGACAATCATTTCTTGTTGTCAGTTATATATGAATTTATTTTTTATGCAGAAATAAATATTTTTATCTATTTCTGAAAATGTATCTATTTGTCTTATATAACTGTGGCGTGTGTATCCTACATGTACAATAACAACATTGTAATACAGTACACCCTTAAATATACCTAATAAGACCGCTCAGGGAACACTATCTAATGACTTTATCATTGCCGCAGACATGGCTCAGTTAAATGAAGCCCCAGGATAGTGCAATTGTAGATGAAGCTCGTTCTAATTAACAAAGAAAGGTCAATCAATGAAAAACAATTAGTAGACTCGATGTGCTTTGTCCCTAAAATCATGCTTATAAGTTATCAATATATACGCTGGCTACATTGTATTGTTAGCCTTGTAGATTACACTACTTTACTCTGCTGTTCCAATACTCATTAGTCCTTTACTGTGTCTATAAACAACAAAAACGTAATTCATCATAGAAAGCACAAATCTATACACTAGTATATATATTTTTTAAATCTAAGGGCCCTATTACACAGGCCAATCTTTTCCGGTGCAGCGAGCCCCGATCAACGAGACAGCTCGTTCATCTGCTGATCGCTGCCCTGCTTACACAGGACAATTATCGGCATCTAGCGTTATATGAACGCTCGTCTGCCCGATAATCGTCCTGTGTAAAACCCCCTTTAGCCTAAGATTTTCAGAATTATTTAGTAACCTGATGCTAAGAGCATAGATATACTGCTGAAGGAAACATATCAGAGATGTAGTGTTAGAAATGGTTGGACAGCATTTACAGATGTAGCCATCTTTATCTTGACTCTTACATATTAAATACACATTGGCAAGGAACTTTAACTTGACTTTTTCAATGGCTTTTGTTGTGTGATATCAAGCTGCAACAGGTTATCAGTCAAGATAAACTAGGCTACATCTGTAAATGGCCCTCTCTCATTTACACCAACACTTGCCACCTCCTTCCACCAGATTTTCATTGCTGATCCCTACAGTATAAATTGTAATCAGTCTTCAGTATTGTGACTTGGGTGAGGAACGCACACCTCCCTCCAGTTCCCGGGGCAAATACCTATGACAGATATGTCTCAAGGAATGGATTCAGGGTGGTCTGGGCCCCTGGGATATAATGGTTATGGGCCTCTTATCAGAAACCATAGTTAAAATAAACTTGAATCAAGTATAATACAATGACTTTCAGTAGTATTTGTACAGACCCTGAACTTAAACATTAATGGCACAAGGTCTGTGGGCCCCTTGGGCACCTACCTAATGCCGAAATAGTTCAATTCACCCCTGTATGTATCTTAATGGTTTTATATTATATTTATTAACTGAACATAATATATATATATATATATATATATATATATATATATGTGTGTGTGTGTGTGTATGTATATATATATATATATATATATATATATATATATATAGCATTTTCTGCTTATAATGTGACCCCTAGGGCTATATATCTGGGGAAGATGCCAGAATAATATAGAGTTAGAAATGACTAGATGGTTCAGTTGTGCTCTGGTGTGACCCTATAGTCCTCATGTATGGAGAACAGATGGAGCTTTGATGATGATGAATGCAGATCACATTTCCTTGTGAGGCTGAATGTTTAATGCTAAGTGTTGTGATTTGTCAAAATATCATTAAAAACACGGTCCTCAGCTTGCGGTGTGTTAGCATAGTTTACCAATGAATAACCCAATGTTGTCAAACTCGTATAGTACAAATATCTGTGCATACAGGTATAGCCAATGTAGAACATATCCCCCGAAGCCCTCTCCAACAGGTCTTTCCCATAACTGTGCTCCCTGTTACACATTTCCACTTCAATGTAAAGATATTGCCCATTTTTACAGCCCAGTTCATTTGCAGTAGTCACCTACAATAATTCGTAGGTGGAGCGTATTCTTTTCAGCAGTTTCCATATCTATCAGATTATCGTGTTTTCTTTGTGATACATGCACTCGCCCGCACACTGTTTCCTGAAAGAAATATCAATTGCTATGGTCGAACAAGTCAGAATTATTCAGTCAGTGTTATAAATGTAATAGCTAATAGGGAGGCCTGTGGGTCTGTCAATGCAGCCCACATTGTATTGATGAGTTACATGACCCTTCATTATGCAGTGTTGGCTTCCTCTACACCACTCATAAAGTAACAAGACATCGATGATGTGCAGGAATAACTAATTCATTTCAGTCAATTAAAAGTCTGCTGGAATGGCCTCCATTTATTTACACGTTTAAAAATAATAATAATAATAATAATAATAATTACTAATAATAAAATTTTTTTTTATAATATTCTTATAGTAATAATTTAAAATGATAATGATAATAATATTAATAAAAATAATAACAATTAAACATATTAATAATAAAGAAAATATTTTAGAATAGTCTTTGCATTCTTAGGCTAGAGCTACACAGTGACAAGACAATCGCCATGTCGCCCAGGACATCGCAGCTAATGTTTGTCTATTGGGTCACGTTGTAACATGTTACATATCAAGACTGCGACACGATTGTCGCAAAAAATGTAAATATTTGGGTCACAGATAACAAGTAATGTCAAACAATGGGGTATCACAGCAGACGAGGCAGCGCGTGCAAAAGAAGTGAGGAATTTATTCACCCAAATATGCAACGTTCCAATAGGACCTTTCTCATGCTTGAGAAAGGTCCTATTGGATTGAAACGTTGCATATTTGGGTGAATAAATTCCTCCCTTCTTCTGGATGTGCTGCCTCGTCTCTCTTTGTTGGACATATAACAAGTAGTGACATGGCTTTCCATAGACATAAATCGGGTGCGACGGGACTTTATAAATTCGTGGGGAAAAAAATTGTAAGTTGCAGTCGCATGCGACTCACACACAAATCACACCAGACAAAATTTGCAAAACAGTTCACTTACCTTTTCATGTCGCCTATACAGAGATGAGCGGCACTACATAGACACCACTTATCTCTTCCCGCAGGAGCAGTCCCTAACAGATCCCTTTTGTAGGAATTCCTTCTCCTTTGCCAAACACTGCTTGGCATGTACCGCTCTGACTCTATTAAAAAAAAGAGGTTCTTCAGCAACTGCTGTACACGTATTACAGCTGCTGCAGACATGGTAAGAGCGTTTCATATCCGTCAATAAATAGAGAACAGGAGGCGTCCCCTTACTCATCAAAAAAAGGTTCTGCAGCAGCTGAGGTGTGTAACAAGGAATAACGTACTCCTATAAATTATAGAGAATATTAGAAAACCCCTTTAAGTTCCATGGTTGAATCTACTGTGGCCTTGTGATCTCTGTGACTTCTAATATTAATTTACAACATAATCTCTTATATTAATATCATTATTATAAATTGCTTTTCCTTGGATTACTGCAGTCATTGTTCATATAATATAAATATTTTTATTTTGGACCTTGATATAAGTATTTTATGATGAATATAAATCCTCTACATTTCCATTAACAGTTTTGAGGAACAAAATGTCATGTTAAATATTAGCTTGACCGGAGAACGTAATGCGGGTAATATGAATGTGTCATTCTTCTGGAATTAAAATTGGACTTATGAAAGGGACCAGATAAGTGACATGCTAAATAAAATGTTATGTTTATCACATGATTAACAGTCACTTAACGTCCACTTTTCTGGGCTTGTAAAATGATTGGTTGTCTGAAGGTGTAAATAACAGGTACTTAATGTGCCAATGCTTGACAGACTCCAGTACGGAGCTGGTTTCACATTTAAATATTTAATAGGTTTTTATTCTGCACTAAGAAGCTGAAGCAACACATAATATAATATATTTCCCCCTAATCTCATAGAGCATGGGTTCATGGGCGATGTAAAGTGTTTTCTTACTGCTTCATTGTTGTCGTTGGCAGCAATTTGTGTGTATGTGCCCATTTAGTGAAAAAATAGATGCCATTGTAGAGCATCAAATTAGTGTTACCTCTCCCATTTACTATATAGCAATCCATGTTCATGTGTGGCTTTAGGGTTAGGGAGTGCCACTGAAAAGCCGAGCTTTTTAAGGTTCCATAAAATTCTCTTATGCTTCTTCATCTTCAGCTTCAAAGGAATTGTCTGAAAATTGTACAAATTATCTATTTTTTTTTCTTAGATATAGCGCCACTCTTTGCCATGGGCTACGCCTGGTATTGCAGCTCAGCCCCATTCATTTTAATGGGGCTCAGCTGTAATTGCAGACACAGCCTGTGGACAAGATCCTCGTTTGCTTGTATGTCATATTTCTGACCATCGGCTCCATTGTGACTTTCCACCATTTAGCAATCAGACTCTGTTAACTGTTTTCACAAATGTATCCAGTGACATAAATATAAGTGGCCAAAATATAACAGCTACATGTATTTCTGTGAAGCCCTTAGGCCCTACTTGCTACATTAGAGATCAGCAGCACTATGGTGGGAGGCAGAATGACTTGTGCTACTTGTATAGTGATGTCATCATGCATATGAAATGCTTATCGCATGCTACTCTGTTTCAGTAACTGTCATTCACTACTATGGGACTTATGTAAACAGCGTAGCTCAGCGAGTTACACTGTTCATCTAACAAGGTCGGAAATCACACGCTTCAACGGGAACACAGGGCGGTAGAACGGGGTTCAGGGGGCCCCATCCCAGAGGTGGGACCCGCATCTATCTGACATTTATCTTGTGGATATGTCATAAATGTCCCTGATGGGAAAACCCTTTTAAAAAAATTCTCCACTTTGGACAATCCCTACTCGTTAGAAGGGACCCTTGACAATAAGCTGAGCCAAAGTGTCCTCCTGCTGGGACCCCCAGCGATCAGCTGTAATCTGTGGGGAAACCTCACAGCAAGTGTTCAATTTCCCTGCAGCGCCACCACAGGTGTAATTAAGCATTACACAGTGCCCATTCATATCAATGGATTGCCTATGTAATGCAGGACAGGACAGGTCCTCCAGAGAGAGAAACGCTCTTTGTAACTGATCTCCAGTCCGGGTAAGAGATGAGAATCCTGAAAAGGGGACCCCCACTATTAACTCAGAATTCCCTAATAGGGTGTATGAAAATGTGTTTTCTAAACTGCACAACCCCTTGAAGTCAAAGGTGAATGCTGTCTTGTTCTAAAATATCTGACCCCTTACATGCAGGTCCACTCACACACAGCACGGAACTGTATCATTTCACAGGTGTAACAACTCTGCTACATCTATGTGTGGTATGTACATATATTACCTCTAGATTAGCATTTAAATGACCATTTAGATGCACATCAAACTTTTTAATTTTAGCTCAAAATAAGGAACGGACCTTGGCTTCTAACAGTAAGTCTGTGTGGGATATCCTTATTAGAATTGTCTTCACTTCATTGCCCAGATCATAAAGAAGAGATCCAGTTTCAAGCAATGAATTCTGAAATCCAAAATGAGTAGTAGTTTATGTTCCTTAGATGTCAGTTTTGAAGACCATAGAAGAAAAAAATCCTCCACGGTTCACTTGATGGTTATTTTCTATAAGTGAATATGTAACATGGTTACATATCCTCTAAATTGAGTCCCGTAGCGGCATAGCAGAGTATTTTAACATCATGTACCTATTTAATGTTATTCCCCATAATACAAAATGCCTGAAGAAGGCCGTTTAGTTTCAGTAAAGGAAAATTGCTTTGTGTGAAATTACTGCTCAACTCCATCGTGTCGAGAAAAGGGTGGCTGTGTTCATCTCTGCAGTCACAATAATAAAGGGAATTATCGTTACTCTTATTTTTATGTCTCCCCTGCTTCTGTTATTATATTGGGTTATTATTAAAGTACTCCAATCCAAGGAATTCTATTGTATCATATTATTTCTTACATTCTTCATTCTTCCAGAATTACTGAAAAGAACGGTGGCGAAACGTAAACTTTTTTTATTACAAGATTAATTTTTTTGTTATTTTCAAAGTCTCCCGAGAAATGTTCTAATTCACCATACAATAAAGTAATGGGATTTATCTCCCATACATTCAAAAAAAGGTGAAATTGTTCCATGTCCTTTATATACTCTGCCTATGGGTAGAAAGTTCTTTACTCATAAGAAATGTTGCTGATAATAGTCAACCACACCTGGACAGTGGTCAAACATATTGACCAACAGTAGATCACAAAAAAATTCAAAGATGTAGACAAATACTAAAGTACAGACTGGGGATATGCAAGTCTAGGGAGATAGACAAATAGTTTAGTGGACTTTTCTTCTATACAGAGAAGAGGTAGACTGTTCATAATGGCTTCTATGATGGATTTGATGTAGGACTCTTTGTGATCTGTAAGCATGTTATTTTTTTACCCCCTATTGATTTTTAAGGGTCAATAAGGGTAAAAAATAACAACACATGCCAACGGATCACAAAGGTATATCCATCACAGATCCTGTAAAAAATATAGCCACGGTGAACAGTCTACCTCTTTTCTGTTTAGAAGAGAAGTCCACTCATGCAGACAACCCCTTTTAAAAATTGATCCGACTGATCGCCGCAGATCCGGCGTCTTTAATCCCACTGGCGATCAGCTCTTATCAAAAGGGGAAATGTAGCATTGCATTCTAGCCATTCAATGAATGGCCGTCCATATAATGCAAAGGCTTACGGGTCTTCTAGAGCATGAACCGCTCTGTTGTAGCACATAGACAGGGGGGTCCGATGGAACAACCCCTTTAAAATGAGTCCATCAAGACTGAGAAGAATACAACAACATGTTACTCTATTCTGACCATCAAAATAAAATGAAAACCTGCCAGAAGATACCTAACAAGTGTGAACAGAGCCGTGGTCATTCATTGTAATCATTTATGATGGTTTATATAAAATAGGACACATAAAAGTTCATTGAAATCTGTAATAGCCTCATGCTCATGATTTTTAAGGTTCCATAGATAGAGATTTAACCAATGATAGCACTAGGAATGTGTAATAAATGTGTTGCAAGCATCATTGATGGGAGGACAACTTCATTGGATGGCTAAAAACTACGAAGGGAACTTTTGGAAGGATGGGGTAATGTTTGAGGTTTTGCAAATGTGGAGAAGTCTTCAAGATGGCCTGTTATCCACTTGTACTTGCCGGAGACCACATTTATCACACTGCATCCAATCGCTTTACTTGCCACATAGCTGACGGCAGAGATTCTGTACTTTGGGTCTTTTATGTTTGTGTTGTCATTAGTTGACAGTTGATAGACTAAATTCTCATGGATATTTCTTCAACAAACAAAATGTGATTAGGTTCATATCACAAAACAGATCAAATACCATATGGGCTCCCTTGTGAACTTCTGCAAAGGTTGATCGGACTGAATTAATTATTTGTACATAGTTTATTTCTGTTTCTTTTAATACCACACAAATTAGCTGGCTTATTTGATAAAGCAATTTAAAAGCAGAGTGCAGTCATCCACATCCTTGTAGCAGCAAAGCCAATTCAGCAAAAACTAATTTCCAAACTGTACGTTTTTACATATCTTTAGTATTTGTATCCAGTATGCAAATAGCAAATGCACGTGGCATGTATTCTCTTCTGCATTTCTCTGTGCTTATCTCCTAATTACCCCAAAATGTTGCTTGTATTGCTCCGTGTAAAATGATTGTGACATTCAGCAAAATATAGCACACTATAATTTAAAGGGATTGTCTAGTTTGGAAAACACTTCTGAGTTAATAGAGGTTGTCCCCCATTCATTCCTAATCTATTGACAAGAGTGGAGAATGCCCTACAATTCAATGGACACGATGTAATGCTTCACTTCCCCTGAGGTGGCGCTGCAGGGTAACTGAAAAGTTATTCCAGGTTTATACAGAGTTTACAGCTTATTGCAGAAAGTTACAGAAGTGGGACAACTTCTAACAAAGGGGGATAGTCCAAAATGGACAACTAATGTATAGGTGTTGTTTAGTTTAGAAAACCCACTTTCATATACCCTATTAGGGAATTCTCCGTTAATAGAGGGGGGTCCTCTGTTCACGATCCCATCTCCTGGCCGGAGTGGAGAGCAGTTACAAAGAGCGCTCTTGCTCTGGAGGACCTGTCTTGTCCTGCATTACACAGACAACCCGTTGATATGAATTGGCGTTGTTTAATGCTGAATTTCCCCTGTGGTGGCGCTGCAAGGAAATTCAACACCTACTGCCATGTTTCCCCACAGATCACAGCTGAATGCTCGTGGTCCCAACAGAGAGACCCTTTGTGGTCAACGTTTTGTCAAAGTACCCCTTTAACAAGTAGGTATTATCCATAGCGGACAACCCCTTTAAGGATTATTTCTGGTAATAAAGAAAAACATACACCTTCTACATGAATAGTTTTTTTTATATATCTTCATTAAATATCCCATAATGCTTTCCTTTAAAGGGGTTGTCAAAACTTTTCTACATGTGGATCCTCTGGCAATCAACTGTTACTGCACATTTAATAGTAACACTATTACATGTTGTCTATTCAAATGACTGAGTGACCCTGTTATACTGAATATGTTCGCGCTTAGTCCTCCAGAACAAAAAATACTATTTTCAGTAGCTCTCAGCCCCATCTATAATAGGGCATATAAAAAAGTTGTTTTTCCATTTGGACATCCCCTTCCATGGGTTGTACAGATCAGGCAAGCATGGTGGACCAGTTAAGAGTGCTTTCTTTCTGGTGGGAAGTTGTACCGCAAAATCCCAATGTTCACAAAAATGTTATCAGAAATTGATCCAAGGGGAACACTGCTCTTTTCACCTGCAAAGGATAGTAAGGGTAGGGGAGGTGAAAAAGTGCTGGACCTTCCATTTATGGTTGAAAGGGAGATGGTGGCATCGATCACCACCATGAAATTGACCCCCATATAATTATTTGCTACTATGCCCCAATTATTTATGTATCTGCTTGATTGATTTTAATAGGTAACAAACCCATTCAGTTTATCGCAAACATTCAAGATAATGTTTAATAACTGATGACTTCATGTGTAGAGGCCAACAATGGCTGAGCAGAGAAATCCCAACACGGGTCAAATATGCGCTTTATTTAAGCCCTGCGCTCTCTGTCTTTTGTACAGATCTACTGATAAAGAACATAAATACAAGGTGTCTGATTTCTTAAACCAACAAAGTCCATTCAGCCTACTAATACTGACAAGTTTTGAAGAAATGTTGTGGGATATCACTCATTGCTTGGCGGCTCAGCAGTTTCTTGTGCACGTGAAATATATCTTTTACTGTTCAGTGTCATATAAACCGTATTAATTGGAGAGGGTTATCCGGAAAAGCCTGGCCTCAGCAAGAATTGTGACAGTCCCATCCACTCGTGATGTTCTTTACAGCACTCAACACCTTGCCCAAATCTTTTGCAATCTACAATCAGCAGCTCCTGGGTCGTTATTATCAGATATAAAGTTAAACTACCACCAGTGGGACCAATTGCTCAGCTAAGAGAGATAGACCTTTATCCTATTTTGTTGACATAGCCTTTTCATAGACTTCTATATTATGACTTTTTATACCCCGTGTGATATAAAAGTCCACCTTCTTACTTGCAGTGTTCATTAGTTGTGGTGGCCTTTCTAAATGCAATCCCTCAGGAGTAGCCGTGATTGTGACAGATGGTGTTGGAGCAGAATAGCACCAGGGTATAGCTCCTCTCGCTCTATCTTTGTCTTTAAAATTCCTTTCTTTTTCCATTCCGATGCCCGATTCCTATAAGTAAACCCCCGGAGAAACATAAATTGCTGTACATACTCACAGAATACAGGCCTGTACTTCTGCACAGGTAAATATAAATCAGATGAGGAATGCAGGCACTTTACTATGGATTTCCATTTATACATAAAATACTCTTGGTATTCCTGACTCAGTAGCATGTATATCTAATAATATGATTATTCTATAAGTTACAAGGATTAATATGCAGTAATATTTAAGTTAATATTCAGTGTAGTAATTCTGCATATTAATCTAGCTACGCCAATATTTACTATTAAATTGGAATCTCACCATGAATTAAAATGCTAAAGATTTACATAGGAATATATATATATATATATATATATATATATATATACATACAGTAAATGTATAACTGATGTTTAATAAGACTAGAGTTCAACATTCTCGAAGATGACGTATTACCTGCATGACATGAGTGTAATCTGTATAAAATCTACAGCAAAGACAAATTCCCAGTAGTGACACTTTCTCCTTTCCTGCCAAATCTTGTCTCTTGGTATTGATTCCCATTGGTTTAAAGAACTAATCTGGAGCTGCATTATGACTAACCTGTCAAAAGTATAGTAATATTTCACGTTTTGCAAATATCATATACCTGTAGTATATCTATCTATCTATCTATCTATCTATCTATCTATCTATCTATCTATCTATCTATCTATCTATCTATCTATCTATCTATCTATCTATGTCATATCTACACTACCGTTCAAAAGTTTGGGGTTACCCAGACAATTTTGTGTTTTCCATGAAAACACACTTATATTTATCAAATGAGTTGCAAAGTGACTAGAAAATATAGTCAAGACATTGACAAGGTTAGAAATAATGATTTTTATTTGAAATAATAATTTTCTCCTTCCAACTTTGCTTTCGTTAAAGAATGCTCCATTTGTAGCAATTACAGCATTGCAGACCTTTGGCATTCTAGCTGTTAATTTGCTGAGGTAATCGGGAGAAATTTCACCCCATGCTTCCAGAAGCCCCTCCCACAAGTTGGATTGGCTTGATCGGCACTTCTTGCGTACCATACGGTCAAGCTGCTCCCACAACAGCTCTATGGGGTTGAGATCTGGTGACTGCGCTGGCCACTCCATTACAGATAGAATACCAGCTGCCTGCTTCTTCCCTAAATAGTTCTTGCATAATTTGGAGGTGTGCTTTGGGTCATTGTCCTGTTGTAGGATGAAATTGGCTCCAATCAAGCGCTGTCCACAGGGTATGGCATGGCGTTGCAAAATGGAGTGATAGCCTTCTTTAGTCAAAATCCCTTTTACCTTGTACAAATCTCCCACTTTACCAGCACCAAAGCAACCCCAGACCATCACATTACCTCCACCATGCTTGACAGATGGCGTCAGGCACTCTTCCGGCATCTTTTCAGTTGTTCTGCGTCTCACAAATGTTCTTCTGTGTGATCCAAACACCTCAAACTTCGATTCGTCTGTCCATAACACTTTTTTCCAATCTTCCTCTGTCCAATGTCTGTGTGCCTTTGCCCATATTAATCTTTTCCTTTTATTAGCCAGTCTCAGATATGGCTTTTTCTTTGCCACTCTGCCCTGAAGGCCAGCATCCCGGAGTCGCCTCTTCACTGAAGCCGTTGACACTGGCATTTTGCGGGTACTATTTAATGAAGCTGCCAGTTGAGGACCTGTGAGGCGTCTATTTCTAAAACTAGAGACTCTAATGTACTTGTCTTGTTGCTCAGTTGTGCAACTTCTCTTTCTACTCTGGTTAGAGCCTGTGTGTGCTGTCCTCTGAAGGGAGTAGTACACACCGTTGTAGGAAATCTTCAATTTCTTGGCAATTTCTCGCATGGAATAGCCTTCATTTCTAAGAACAAGAATAGACTGTCGAGTTTCACATGAAAGCTCTCTTTTTCTAGCCATTTTGAGAGTTTAATCGAACCCGCAAATGTAATGCTCCAGATTCTCAACTAGCTCAAAGGAAGGTCAGTTTTATAGCTCCTCTAAACAGCAAAACTGTTTACAGCGGTGCTAACATAATTGCACAAGGGTTTTCAAGTGCTTTCTAATCATCCATTAGCCTTCTAACACAGTTAGCAAACACAATGTACCATTAGAACACTGGAGTGATGGTTGCTGGAAATGTGCCTCTATACACCTATGTAGATATTGCATTAAAAACCAGACGTTTGTTGCTAGAATAGTCATTTAGCACATTAACAATGTATAGAGTGTATTTCTGATTAATTTAATGTTATCTTCATTGAAAAAAACTGTGCTTTTCTTTAAAAATAAGGACATTTCTAAGTGACTTCTAAACTTTTGAACGGTAGTGTATGTCTACCTGTTTATCTTTTTTTTTATGGTAGCATAGAGGCAAAGAAAACCTCTAGAACAGAAATGAAAGTTTAAAACTATATCAACTTTATGTTCTTCATGGTTGTAAACACAAAGATTCACTGAAATAGAGAGTGAATGCAAAATGAGGAGGTAGATGGGTTTTTTCTGGTACCACACACATATAATAAACATAAATTAAAAAAGTAGTCAGATGCCGCAAAGCTAGCATATAATTAGTAATTCATATATACAATAAGTGATAAATGATAATGCAAGAAGACAAAGTATATTATAAAAATATACCAGGCTCCCCCACCAAACACACATATTCCTAATAATGTGTACTGCAGAATCCTTTAGTCCATGAATTGTATGAATAATAATCCCCATTTATATCACTATAGTCTTGAATTATAATGACTAAATCCATATCTATGGATTGCAACATATTTTGCTAATACTAATGCATTATTTTTCTGTGTATTGTTTAATTAGAAATTCCAGTTCATTATTGCTATATGTTTTCTATATGAATAATATTAATTCATTCTAACCATATTGTCTAGCAAGATAACACTAGCACAAGTTAGGCTATGGTATTCTGTGTTTTTTGTTTGCCATATAGACAAGTAGAATCTGGAACAACCTGGGAGTTTACTGGACTGACATTTGCTTTTGCAGTAACAAGCCGCCACAGTTTTGGTGCCAAGGGGGCTTTTGGGTTTGATTTAGGAGAGCTGACACTGACGGCTTGTTATTTCATATCTTTGAGCTGTCAGGGAGACAACTGATGTCAGCATAAAAATCTCTAAATCATGGCAAAACTTGCATCTATTGATGTCCATGAAACAGAAATCGTATTTGCCCCAGACTAGTTGCCTATACTGACAAGTGAACAAAAGAACTTGTCATTTAACTGGAGCGTCTCATATCTCTTCTGTACCAAACCAAGAGCTCCTTCTCTGCCTGGAACACAAAAAAGCTTCAAATTTCCATGTGATTTATTATTCTTTGTCTGTTTCTTTGTTAATTAGTTGTTCCTTTGTTAACAATACATGCATTGAAAGATAACAGATAGATAGACAGATAAAGAGAGAGAGAGAGAGAGAGAGATCAGATAGTTGGATATGTGCTAAAAATATATATATATCAAGATTAGATAGATAGATAGATAGAGATAGAGAGATAGAGATAGATAGATAGATAGATAGATAGATAGATAGATAGATAGATAGATAGATAGATAGATAGATAGATAGATAGATAGATAGATAGATAGATAGATAGATAGATAGATAGATAGATGATAGATAGATAGATAGATAGATAGATAGATAGATAGATAGATAGATAGATAGATAGATAGATAGATATTAGATAGATAGATATTAGATAGATAGATAAATAGATAGATATTAGATAGATAGATAGATAGATAGATAGATAGATAGATAGATAGATAGATAGATAGATAGATAGATAGATAGATAGATAGATAGATAGATAGATAGATAGATAGATAGATAGATAGATAGATGGATAGTAAAAAATATACTTGAACAATGGTGTTTTTTATTCTTTTCATTGTTCTTTTACTTGCTATAACTTTCTTTCACTGACATAGAGATCCCATTAAATTTGCTTTCTCATAAATCTGTTAATATAACCAGGAGGAATGAATAGAGCTCCAGCTATCTTTGCCATTTCAGTCTGTTAGCTGAATCGTGTTAGTCTAATTCCCTGGAAATAAAATATGTTGAATTGCTAATTGAAGCTTTGGTGAGTTATTTTGGTTCTATATATAACGGCAGCTGCTGGCTTTACATGGTGAGAAGGGTCGTTTGGAGCCAATTTTCAGGGTAATGTACTTTAATAATTGTTAAAAAGAAAAAAAAAAGAAAAAACACGCCTTTACTGAGACACTAAGCACAGAATGTGAACATGAACCAACAATAGAAAGTATTTAAATAAGAGATGATTGTTTCTTCCACACCCAATGGCATCCAGGGTAGTATTTGAAATAGAATGATGACAATGCTATAAATATGATTTACTGTATGTTACTATATGGCCACACAGTTATTCACTTTCTCAGGTATCAACCCAAATATAGGGGTTTACAAGATCTCATCATAATGAAGCAGACTTCTACATAAAGGAAATCTCTAATAAAAACTAACTTAAAGGGGTTGTTCATCAAGACGCTTCCTGGAGTCTGACTACTGAAACTGCTGGTGATCAGCTGTAGTGTTACGTTGTGTCTGCTAAAGTCATGGTCAGAGCCAGGATAACCAGGGTAGGATCGTCTATGTTGTCTATATGCCTTTATGTGGACTACCCTTTTTTTATTGCTTCATGCTTATTTATTCAGAACTGATGGGTCCTAGTCAGTGAGGTCAATAACAGGAGTGGGGCTGTCTTGATTGGTACCTTACCCTTAGGGCACTATTACACGGGCCAATAATCGGGCAGACGAGCGTTAATATGAATGCTCGAACCCGATCATTGCCCGGTGTAATAAGGGTAATGATCAACCGATGAACGAGCAAATGCTCGTTAATCGGATCATCATTGTCGGCAGTAGTAACGAGCGCTCGTCCCTATAAATATCCAATCATTGCTTTGTGTGATAGGAGCAAATGAGCGCCGATCAACGAGCTGTCTCGTTGATCGGCACTCGTTTAACTGGTTGCCGACACAGGACGAGAATTCTCGTCCTGAGCGGTGGTTACTTGGTGCATCAGGACGAGTATTCTCGTGCTGTGTGACAGCCAGTGTTCGTGTGCCACGATGAGCTGGGCAGCAGCTGTAATGGCTGTAATACAGAGCCGCAGCCCCGCTCTATCGGCGGAGAGAAGAGAAATCTCTTCTCTCTGCCGTTAACCCCTTGAATGCCGCGATCGAAGCTGATCGCGGCATTCAAAGCTGTAGTGAGAAGGGGGTCTCCCGTTTGATTCCTGTGACGCGATCAATGGCTATATCTGGCATGGTTCATCTGGTTCAGGGACCCCAGGGCTGTCTGACCATATTTTCTGTTGTTAGGGCATACTGAGGTATGCCCTAACAAATGCCTGTGTACTATCAGTACACAGGCTAATGTACTGGCATATAGATATATGCCAGTACATTAAAGTTCAAAAATCCAAATGAAAAATCCCTCTATGGGATTTTAAAAAAAAGTTGTTAATAAAAAAAAAAGTTTTCTTAAATAAAAAAGAAATTGAAAAAAAATACACAGAAATACTAATTTTTTACAATAAATAAACTATTCAAAGTATAAGTTCCAAAACATGAAATAATATACGCATATTTGGTATCACCACGTCCGTAACAACCTGTACAATAAATGTATAACATTATTTATGATGATCGGTGTATAATGTAAAAAAAATAAAGAAAACTGCAGCGGAACTGCTTTTTTTTCGACATTTTTGCCAAAGTAAAGATGTATAGAAATTTAAAAATAATTTAAATGTACCAAAAAAATGGTACAGCTATGTCGGACAAGAAAAAAAAAAGTTATGAGCGCCGGGATGCAAAAAGGGAAATATAAAAAAATTGTTCGGTCCTCAAGGCCAAAATTGCCCGTGTCCTTTAAGGGGTTAAAATGATGGGGGATTTACCTAATGTTCTTTGAAAGCCGGTGAAGGAGCAAACAAACAGATTACAGAAATATTATATTTCCAGATTATTTGTCCTTCAGGATCTTATTGCAGATAGAAGTAACAGGAGAAGTGCTGTGGCCTTAGGTGAGGTTGGACGAGCGTGATAAACTAGCTAAACATTGCTCTTTTCCATTAACTAATTATCCTTTAATAAGTGCCCCCCTTTTTTTTTTTACCATGCAGTAAATGCTTTGGAAGGCTGTTACAACATCAAAGTCATGCAAATAAGCAGATGTAAGCCATGTGGGTGCACGGGTCCATGTAATGTACATTTTGTTGAGGCCAAACATGGTCAAGGCATATTGAACATTATTGTGTCTCAGTCTAGGATCTGTCTGCATGGGGCCTAAAGTTTAATAGCACGTAGTTAGATCTGGAAAGAGCGTTTTCTTGAACAGATATTTCTTAATAGCCGGTTTTTCCACAATAAAGACCAATTGTAAGCATTTAGCTGTGATTAAAGCAGATTGAATGAGATAATCCTTTAGAGTGAACAGCTTCAACCAGCTCAGACACATCTTCAGGGACATGGACCAGCTCCGCGCCTGCTAATTCTTCCATCATTTCCCTTGAGCTTTAGGAGGGTACCACATTACCCGAGCGCCCCGAGTGTTTATCACACTACATTTTAATTCTTTAATAATTGCTATTAGATTTGATGAAAGATCACGTCATCCAGCTGTTGGGAAATCCAGTTAAGCTGCGTGCCACGATATCAAGCATTGGGTATCATTCATTTAGTTTTGCAAATACGTAAATTAGAACCTTGTCGGCAAATGAGACCTTTTTTTATCAGAAGTGCAGAGATTATCAAACTCTCTAACAGGATAACATTGTGATTAACATGTCAGTTCATGGAAAATATGCTCAGGATTTCCTAATGAGAATCTCTTATGGCTCATTCAGACGAGCGTGTGTCACCTTCTTGTGACGGCCGTTAAAACAACGGACTGTTTTTCAATGGGGGCAGTGCACACGACCGTTGTTGTGAATGGTCTGTGAAAAAATAGGACGTCCTATTTTACTGCAGGCCACAGACTCTAGTCTATGGGGGATCCGTGACAACACGTCCTGCACAGGTGCACCTCGGACGTGAAAAACTTCAGTCTTTCACGTCCGAGATCGCTGAAGCTTGTCTGAATGTAGCCTTAGTCTCAGCAGACTCTGACTGATAAGTTGGAAAAAGTTCATAATTTTTTTTTATCTGTATACAAAACCTATATGGTCAAATATGATGGCTGTAATATTCTAGACTACACTTTAAGGGTATGTTCACACGGCTTATTTTTGGCCGTTTTTCGGGCCATAAACAGCAGAAAAACGGCAGAAGAATTGGAAGCAGAATGGCGTTGTGTTCCGACAAGGCATTTTTTTTACGTAGCCATTTTGAAAACCAGCCGCGTTAAAAAAAGCCAGAGAGTGGGGGGGCGTGGCCAGCTATGGGAGAGTGAAGACGTGCTTTCTCCAGCTCCTCACCCAGTGTGCTAAAATCTGCTGACATCCACTCTCAGACATGGGGAAGACGACTAAAAAACACAAGGCAGCAGCCCCTACCTGCCCCTCATCACCCCAGCGTGATATCGGGGAATACTTCGGGCGACAACCCCAGATGCAGCTCCGGGCCTCGATCCGGGCCGAGGCCGGGGGTCAAGATGGCCGCCCGACCTCTCCATCTCCACTGTCTCAGTGCCCTGAGCTGATAGAGACGGCAACAGAAGTCGCTCACTTACCCGTCCGGGTCCAGAATCTAGAGGCCTCCGATTCCGCATCTCTTCTCCGGGCTGTGGAGGATCCTGCGGCCCGGCCGACCTCGCCTGCCTGCATCCAAGATGGCCGCCGGGACTCTGTGGTGCTCGGATGTGGGCCTGCTCTGGGGAATACGGCCCCCTTCACAATCTCTCCGGATGGGAGAGCCCCGGTGCAGAGGGTATCGGACCCTCGGTCTCATTGTGAGGCATCTGGGGCTCCCTCCGCGGCAGGTGCCGCTTTTCTGCCATCAGGCCTCGTGGCCTCTCAAGATGGCCGCCGGCGCTCTCCGGCTGGCCTGCAGACGTCGGGACTCCATCCACCTACGCCATTGCTTTCATGGCCTGATGGCCAGCTACCTCCTGGACCTGACTGCGGCCTGCTACCACCTGATCCGGCCTCCAGGGTCGCAAGAGACGCCACAGCTGCCCTGACTACAGCTCCACAGCAGGACGATTCATATGAGAGGCGCAGTGAGTACCGAGGCTCTGAACCTCCTGCCCCCAGTGTCTCTTTACAGCCTGTAGGGCCACTAGTCCCAGACCTCCCCACTCCTCTCAGGGGCCCTGGGCTGGTGGGGGCCCCCCCATCTTGGTCCTCCAGCTCCTCAAGGAGCAGCGCCCCAAAAGTCCCCTCAACCACCGCCCCGGCCGGGCATGTGGGATTTCCCCTTCAATCCGGGACTTTGCCTGCATTACATACCCGTGACCAGGGTCCTCAATTCCACCCACTTCCTTCTCCTGACCTGGAATATGCCCATGCTCCGATGGATATACCAGCAGACCTTGCATTAAGTCTCACAGACCCGTCGTCTGGAGGTATATGTGAAAATAGGCCGGCGACTCTTTCAGACATCCGCCAGCTTGTCCAACTGTTGCCCACCAGGGCTGATATGTCTTCCTTTGCCAGACAGATCGTGGAAGAATGTAAGCTGGAGTTTACTCAATTCCGGGCTGAACTTTCCTCACTTTCTACGAGGGTGGACACTCTTACGCAGGAGCGGGTTGCTGATAATGCCACTATTGCAAATATCCAATCTACTATTCAGCAGCACTCAGCTCAGCTGTTCACTTTGCAACAACACCTCGATGATATCGAAAATCGTAACAGGAGGAACAACCTACGTGTGAGAGGATTGCCCGAATCTATTCCTACGTCCGATCTGTTTTCAACTCTCTCCACCATCTTCAATACTTTACTAGGCCGTCCGCCAAATACCCATATAGAGATCGACCGGGCACATAGAGCTCTCCGCCCTGTAAGTGCTGATGATCCTCGGCCGAGGGATGTCATCTGCCGAATCCATTTCTACGCAATCAAGGACTCTATCCTGCAAAAAATCCGGCGGCAGCCCATCATTCTCCATCAAGGCACGCAGTTACGTATTTTGCCGGATTTATCTCGACATACGCTGGCGCAAAGAGCTGCTCTCAAGCCCCTGCTGGAGGTGCTCCGAAACCGGGACATCATTTACAGGTGGGGCTTCCCGTTTGCCCTTATGGTCAGACAGGATGGCCGTACCTATACCGTGCGATCCCCGACCGACTTGCCTAGTTTCTTGCGGGACTTGAACCTTCCTCATGTTGCGTTACCAGAGTGGCCCTCATTGTTATCCTCTGCTGGCGGAGGATCGAGAGGGAGACGCCCGCTCCCTGGGCCTCTATCTGTGGCAGAGGGTCGCCCTCCACGAGGACCCCGCAGAAGATCTAGACGCCGACAAGAACGGGACCCTACTCCACCCACGGAGACCGCCCGTTCGGCGTGATGACCCGGATTTCACACCCCTGGAATCCTTCCTTTTACGTATTTACTTGCTGTCGGTTTTCAAGAATGCCTGTGGTTTTGAGTATTACCTTCAGATGCCTTCCAATGTCTTCCTCTTGCTCATTATTTAAAGTGTGCAATGATGTTAAGCTGTCAATATTTATAATATGGTACGCTGGGGAGTGCGGATAACTCTTATGCGTAGTTGTCACCTTCCACCTGTAGGTTTTGGACCGAATTTTTGGTCTACCGCAATTGTGCGCTTAGCTGGTGCGGCAGTTGTTTTCTTACTGCCTTTTTTGTTTGATTTTATGTCTGTGTTTTTCTCTAATGCTCTGTTCTTTACTCCTAGCTTGTTTCCCTCCTCTTCCTCCCTCCTGGCGATCCTGGACTCCGATCCCTCGTGCGTTAGCCGGCATACTTCAGCGAGCCGCTTAGTCTGCACCCATGGCTGACCTTACTATTGCCTCCTTCAATGTGAAGGGGCTGAATGTTCCTGAAAAGCGGGCACAAATTCTACACCATCTACACAAGCGTAAGGTACACATTGCATGCTTCCAGGAGACACACTTTAAGGAGGGACATACCCCTACCATCAAGCACAAACATTACACTACGTGGCATTTCAGTAATAATCCCCTCTCCAGATCGTGTGGAGTTGCCATAGCCCTCCACAAGTCCCTCCCCCATCAGGTTGTTAATCTGGTTGTCGGTCCCGACGCAAGATACATCATCTTAGTGCTTAATATTGGTGGGAGGGAATTCACGGTGATTAACGCTTATGCTCCCAATCAGGGTCAGGTGCCCTTCGTTCTCCAACTTATAGAAGCCGCCCTTCCGGTGGTCCGGGGGACTGTGGTGCTGTGCGGAGACTTTAACCCTTACTCTGGATCCGACGGTGGATAATTCTACTGGTCGCTCTAGTGTTGCATATGGTGCTATTAGACGGGCGAGGCGTGCTCTCCTACAGCTTCAACTTTGTGATGCATGGCGCCTACAACACCCCACTGATAGGGATTATAGTTTCTACTCCCATCCGCATGGCACCTACAGTCGCTTGGATTACATTTTCATCCAGCAGCATGCTCTCCCCTGGGTAGCCTCTACGTCCATTGGCAGTATCCTGTGGTCTGATCATGCCCCGGTATACTGTACCTTACATCTCCCCTTCATCACTAAAGGCTCCTGGACTTGGAGACTGAATGAGTCCCTGCTCCTGGATGGGATGTGCCATGATGATTTACTTCAAACGGTGGAATATTTCACAATTGATCACGCTCAGGATGACACGTCCCCCTTGGTGCGTTGGGAAGCCCTTAAATGTGTTCTCAGGGGGGTCCTCATAAAACACGGAGCGCGCCTTAAAAGAGAAAGGGCCCACTCCCTTAAAATTGCGCTCCAAAAAATTAGCGCTCTTGAACTGGCCCACAAGCGTGCGTTGTCCCTTCCGATTTTACGGGAGTTACAGGTTGCCCGACAGGACGCCAGACGGCTGTTGGACTCTGCCCAGCAGCGCGCTCTCCAAGTCTGTCGCAGTAAATTCTACGAGTTTGGCAATAAGAGCGGACGCATGTTGGCCAGAGCTTTAAAAACTAAGATTGCCCAATCACACATCCCAAATACTAAAGCTCCTTCTGGCCAGGTGGTTCACACGACCCCAGAGATAGCGGATTGCTTCCATACCTTTTTCTCTAATCTTTACAACCTTGACCCTCCCACCCCTACCCACTCTCATCTGCCAGACGGGGATTCTTTCTCTTCTCCCTTCACACCGTTGTCTAGGGAGATAGCTGAGGAACTTGATAAGGACTTCACCTCCCCGGAGCTCCTTGCGGTTATAACCGATCTTCCTGGGGGAAAGAGTCCTGGCCCGGATGGCTACACTGCCAAGTTTTACAAGGTGTTGGCTGACCGGTTGTTACCGTTTTTACTGCCAGCTTTTAATTCTATCTCCCCGGAGGTCCGGTTTCCTCCTAGCTCCACCTTGGCTCATGTCACGGTTATCCCTAAGCCGGGTAAGGATCCTCAACTCTGCTCCAGTTATCGTCCCATCTCCTTGCTCAATGTAGACCTGAAAATTTACGCCAAATTGCTCGCCAATAGACTAAATAACTACCTGCCTGATCTAATCCACCCGGATCAGGTGGGCTTTGTGCCTGGTCGGGAGGCCCGGGATAACACCCTTAAAACTCTAGATATTATCCACCACGCCCAGACTAACCACATCCCGCTCATGATCCTGTCCCTAGATGCTGAAAAGGCGTTTGACAGAATATCGTGGCCTGCCCTTTACCAAACCCTTCGGCACGTGGGAATAGGACCCTCTCTCTTGGCAAAAATCATGGCATTGTATCGTACGCCTTCGGCCCAAATAAAAATAAATGGCTCCCTCTCGGCACCTTTCCCTATTTACAATGGCACGAGACAGGGTTGTCCCCTATCCCCCCTGTTATATGTTCTGGTTATGGAACACCTCATGGCCTCCATTCGGAGCAACACGGATATTAAGGGTATTAATATTGGAGGGATGGAATACAAGTGCTCGGCATTTGCTGATGACCTATTGGTCTATCTCACAGATCCTCATGTCTCTCTTCCTTCATTGATGTCCGAGTTGTCCCGTTTTGGAACATGGTCTAATTTCAAAATCAATTTCTCTAAGTCGGAAGCGCTAAATGTTTCTCTCCCGGGCCCGTTAGTGTCGCTTCTCCAAAGTAATTTCCCCTTTTCCTGGCCCTCCAGAGGTATTACATATTTGGGTGCCCGTATAAGTGGTGACCTTACACAACTGTTTACAAATAATTATATCCCCCTACTGGCCAAGTTTCGCACTGATCTTAATTCCTGGCATAAGACTGAATTTTCCTGGTTTGGCCGTATCAATATTATTAAGATGTCGCTCCTCCCCCGCTTGCTTTATCTCCTGCAGACGATCCCCATCTCTATCCCATCCTTCTATTGGTTGCGGCTTCAGCGATGCTTCGGCTCCTTCATTTGGCCGACTGGTCGCCCACGTCTGAGCCGGGCTCTTCTGACTCGCTCCAGGGGTACGGGTGGGGTTGGTCTGCCGGATTGTAGGCTCTACTATCTAGCATCAACTCACGCACGTGTTTTAGATTTTTTTCATAACCGTGAATCAAAACTATGGGTCCGTTTGGCTCAACAACTATGTCCCAGTACCCTATCATCCCTGCCGTGGACCCTGCCCGGGAACAGACCGACTCAAACCTCCTTTGTGGTCCATCATACCCTTCTGGTATTGAGGTCCTTAGGACCTGGAAGTACGCTTATAGACCCCCTGGGTCCTTTAACTCCTATCACAGACAATCCAGCCTTTCCTGCTGGTAAGGCTGGTCGCTCCTTCCTAGGCAGGCCGTCCACCAATCCCATGTATTTTGCCCAGGTCCTCTCCGCTTCCTCTCTTCTCCCTCTAACATCCATCTGCCCCGATGCTGTGCCCTCCACTCGCCGTATATATGAATATGCCCAGTTAAAGCACTTTTATGGAGCGGTTAAGCGACGCGCACATCTTCACCGGTTGTTGACGGACTTTGAGCGCCTATGTGTCTCCACCCAGCCCCCTACCCATATCATATCCACGATATATAAGTTACTCCTTTCACAGCGTTCCCAACAACTCCCCTCCTTCTGCGGGGCCTGGGAGAGAGAATTGCATACTACATTTACTGACGCACAATGGAAGCGATGTTTCTCCCTCTCACAAAAAGCATCTATAGCCACTAGGGCCCAAGAAACTAGCTACAAAATAGTATCTAGATGGTACCGAGTCCCGGCTGCGCTTCATAAATGGTATCCATCTATGCCTGACAATTGTTGGCGTTGTGGTGATGTAGGAGGTTGTATGTCTCATGTTTGGTGGAGTTGCCCCTTGTTGAGGAGTTTTTGGGATGCGGTACTTAAATTGATATTGGAGGTTACTGGAGTCTCTGTTCCCAACTCTCCGGAAGCAGCTCTTTTATTCATGTTCCCGATGCCAATACAAGTTTATAAAAGCTCACTAGTTAGACATCTCCTTCAGGCAGCAAAGTCAGTGATCCCGCGCAGGTGGAAAACGGCAATACCTCCAACATTAGATGAGTGGTTTCGGGAAGTTGCCGCGATACAGCGAATGGAACACCTGGTGGCTCACTCTCCGGCAGCTGTGGTAAAATACACATCTACGTGGTCTCCTTGGATAGTGTTTCTTTCTTCTCCTTCCTACCTCACGGCTGTAACCTGAGTTGGCCTATGCTCTTGTGAAATGTACTGTGACGCTTGCTGGCTGATGTTTTTTCACCCAGAATACCCCAGAATCGGAGTCCAGGATCCCCTTGTCCTCTCCCCTCCCTCCTACTCCTCCCCCTCTGGGGACCTTTTTCTATACTTTCTCTTCCCCTGTCTAGGGTAATGTGCCGCTCCCTCTCTGTTTGAATTAAGTGGCCTCACTGTGCCTCCTGATGTTTTCCTGTAAGAATTCTCCATGCTACTGTTGTATACTGCGCAGTGTCCTTCCTATTGAGATGTGATGCACATTATTGATTGATTTCTCTTTTTTGTTGTTGTTCTGATTTGTTTTTGATTTGGTCCACTGACCTTGTTTGTCGGTTCCATTTATGGTGTGGAGGCCTTCCCTCCACTATGTTGTGTAATTTTGTGTTTTGAAACTCAATAAAAATTTTTGAATAAGAAAAAAAAGCCAGAGAGAAAGAAGTGCATGTCAATACTTGAGCTGTTTTTGGAGCCGTTTTTCATTGACTCTATAGAAAAAACGCTCCAAAAACGTCTGTAAAAAACACTGTGAAAACCCAGGCATTTTTTAGTAAGCGTGTGAACATACCTTCACACAAAACGGCTGAAAAATCAGAAGCAGAGCGCCTCCAAACTTCTGCCCATTGGCTTCAATGGGAAAAACTGAGTTCTGTTCCGATGGGCCATTTTTTTACGTAGCTGTTTTGAAAAACGGCCGTGTAAAAAAATGGCCGCGAAAAAGAAGTTCAGGACACTTCTTGGGATGTTTTTTGAGCTGTTTTTCATTGACTGTATTGAAAAAAAGCTCCAAAAACGGCCGTAAAATATGCAGCAAAAATCGCGAGTGGTTTAAAAAACGTCTGAAAATCAGGAGCTGTTTTCCCCTGAAAACAGCTCCGGATTTTCAGACGTTTTTGACTCGGCGTGTGAACATTCCCTTGTATTAACATTTTATGTCCGTTTAATGCAGCAGACATTGGAGATGTATTATACTTGTTCCCCACTAGCATATAATATTTGTTATTTTGTTGTGTGTACCCTCTTGCAACTTTTAATTATTCTCTCTATAATTTGAGAAAATTCAGTTATTTTCTTTTTTTTATTTCATGCATTTTTACTCTACATACAGTGCAAACAATTGGTTTTATGTTATATTCATCATATTTAAATTTGTATAGGAATAGATATTATTGGTAACAAAATTGTAGTGGTGTGCAAGGCCGTCCAACTGCAGTCTCAAAGCTAGAGTTTTTATTAGTTTTATGGTCCCCAGAAATCTTGAAAGCTCTTTAGATTCTTTTTACCATAACTTGTTTAGCAATTTAGTCAATTGGTACTTAGATATAAGATCTCATTATAGAAATATAACGCCATAGTGACTAATATGTTCTGTAATCTCTAGTCTACAGTACAAGCTGACGGACAGCACATTCTTGAGCAACATTTTCTTTAAAAAAATCTTCTGAAATTACAATCCAAGGTAAACTCTTGTCGCAAGCAAATTGCACATGGACGTGTAAAACCTTCCTTGTTGCCATCTTTCGAGACTCCCCACGCTATGGAACCTATTATCTATGGAAAAACAGAAAGGGTCTATACGCCATGCTGCAAGCACTTGCATATCTTTTCGTTCTAGTAAAAACACACACCATGAATAATAAATTGAACACAAAATTGAATGCAGATTGCGTGTGTGGGTAAATATTTTACTTCATTTGCATCTGAAATTTTAAGGTAGAAATGGAATGCAAAACAAATCAAGTTTTTGCATATTCAGTTCAAAAGAATATTTAGCAGAACAGAGCTCGTGTAGTTCTCTGTTTAAGGTAAATAGAAACATTTTAAAAAAAATGGCTAAAGTCTCTGTTACGTAGAAGGGATTGTTAAAATGGGAAACCTATTACGACATGATCAGTCATTGCTCAACTAGGTCAAGGCCAACAACACTTATGGTAAAATTGATAACGTTATGTGGCTTGGTTTAAACCCTACACAATGGTAGTCTACAGTGTGTTCTCTAGATTGGTGTACCTTAAAACTATGCATATACCTTACATGGGTTGTCTAATTAAGAAAACTCCTATCCATATGCCCCATTAGAGCATATGTACACCATTAAGAGGGTCTCCCCGTCAGGACCCCTTCTATGAAGCAAAGTGGAGAGCCAATGAGTAAGAGTGACTCTCGCTCTGGCAAACCTGGCCCATCCACATATTTCATGGTCTGCTATTCATTGGAATGACCGGCATGTAACACTACAATGTATGGTCAGAGAAACTTCCCCCAGAGATAACCGCTGACCGTTATGGGTTTTCAGGGACTAGCCAATGGCAATTAGCAGGTTGTCTTGTTGAAACTAGGACTAGGACTTCATATAAAAAGTTCTTAAATAATAGAATGCATATAGTGCTCACACTTTGATAATATGTTACGTTTTGGTCCCAAGAGATAGTCTTAAGGACCCCAACTTCATTGATCTATTGTCAATTACTATGTGGCTTATCCATCTAGATGGCTCTATGAACAAGACACATCCATAGTTCTCAATAAAGACCACATATATGCCTAAACACATGTACATTATGAAAGCAATACCCCCTTTTGGCCCAAGAGTACAGGGGTGGTTACTTACTTGTAATGGACTTACTTGTATAGATCCACGTATGGCCTGGGTAGATGATACAGATGTGTATTTTCTTACCTTTTTTCTTATCACCTGAGAAGTGTGGTGTGAGATTAGCAACTTTGGAAAAACAAAAACAACATGATTTCACGATACTCTGTCAAGAGATGTCTATGCTATATATGTCTGTGTGAACACCCAGTGGTTGTGATGTGAATTGCAGCCAGTCAAGGGTTCCAATAACTGACAAAAAGCATGGCTACCCCGAAATAATTGAGACAATATGTTAATACAGCATATGTATATGCTTTTATTAGATGACCACAGAATTGAATCCTGCCTCATGTGTTAAACAGCAATGCTCGGAATCAATACAGTCTTCAGAAATGTCATCAGGATGAAGTATATATAGATCATTCACTCGTTCTCCTGTCAGTTCCCAAAAACAAGCCGTCCATCCCATCATATTAGGCTTCCGAGTTTAAACTGACAGGTGAAGAAGCCCTTGAGCATTATGTATTGGAGCCATCACATAAGACCTAGAGGAAGCCCTGCACCCGTGCGAACATCACAGAATCCTCCCAAAATCAATGCATCAAATGTACAGTGCTCAATATCGTGTTATTTAAGGCTATCAATGAAAGGTCCATCAAACTGCCCCTCTTAATGAATTAATCACATAATAAACAAAAAAAATAAGCTGTGATCTAAAAGCAAAGACGGAAAGTAACATTTGAGGTAGGAATGCAATTTCAGCTCGCAGCCTTTTGCCTTAGGGACCCAATTTAATGGGTGAACGTGAAGCCTTTTACATTATATTGTTAATGACATTTTGAGGACATCTGCAGTTGGTTGGAGGAGGACAATAAGACGAGGCATTCTCTGGATGGGGTTTATTTTTACTTCATTAAAAAAAAAGGAAATGATTCTCTTTCAAATTAAAGCCTAGATAAATCATTTCTCTTGGCAGAAAATATTTTCTTTTAGGGACTTCATTCAAGAATTACGGGGGCATGGTTTCTGCAAACAAGACTGTTTTCTTCCCTTCTCCTGCCTTTATCTATGTAACAACACATGCCAGAAGCTTAATTTAATCGGCTGATTAAATATCTCTATTTTCATACAGCAAGGTTGACCTATCCGAGGGTGTCCTTCTAGTCATGTTTTTCTTGTAAATAAACAGATAATCGGGTTTTGCAGCTTGGCACAGATACACAATACATTGCAGACTGTAGTACACAGAAATATTATTTATAAAGCAATGGCAGTCTAGTCACTGCGAGCTACTAGGGAAAATGGGGGATAAAAGGGTCTGGTTAGAAAAAGAATTAAAGGGGTAGTTCATGATTAGAAATAGTCCCCGCTCTTGTTTATTTGTCTGGTACGGAATCTTCGTTCCATTCACTTGAGCTCCAATACCATATAAAGCCCATAAACAAGAGTGGCACTGTTTCTGGAGTAAAATATAAAGCAGAACTTTTTTTTCTAGTCACGGTCAACCCCTTTAAGGACAGATGTGGTAATAGGTTCCAGTTAGCATAAGTGTATTATATTAACACAGCAATATGGAGAGCGATATGCCTTTAAGTCAATATATTGCGAATTTTGGAACATAGGACGAAGTTAAAGGGGTTATGTGGGCACCAAATATTATTAGCAGTGTACTCACAGCAGTATGTAGTACATTTGCTAATATACATTCCGGACCCCCGTCCCGCTAATTCTAAGATTTTAATTGATTTTTATAGCGCTGGTGCGGGGCCAGAAGTCTAGTTGCACAGTCTTCCTTCATGACGACACGACTCTTCGTCATGTGACCGACCCAGCTGTACTCTATATACTAGCAGTAGTATAGCGATTACATAGAGTATAGTGTAGATCACATGGCGAAGATTCGTGTTGTCATCAAGGAAGACTGTGCAACTAGACTTCTGGTCCCCCGCCAGCACTATAAAAGCTATTAATATCTCATAATCAGCGTGACTGGGGACCGGAATGTATAGTAGCGAATGTATATACTCGCATACTGCAGTGAGTCCACTGCTAATAGTTTTTGGTCCCCACATAATCCCCTTTAACATGGAAAAGAGTCACCTAATTTATACAACATGCACTTGCCACTTGCAATATATTTTTACACCCTTAAAGGAAGGGTGTCGCGAAAAAAAATAATTTTAGATCAATTTGCTTTTAGTGTTTTATTTAAAAATGTTTTATTTATTTGTGTGTTTGTGTTTTACATTTTTTATTTTTGAACTTTTTCTTCACTATGGGGGCTGCCATTTTTTTTTTCATCTCTGTATGTGTCGATTAACGACACATACAGACATGGAATACGGCACATACAGTCCCATAGTGAATGCGAACGGGACCCGTTCCATTCACTATGCTGTACGCCGTCTATGTGGGAATGGTGCATGCGCCGCTCCCACACAGTCCACATGGAAGGTCTTCGGATAGTAAGATTACTACTTCCGGTCGCGGCTTCCGGACATGTGTTCTAATGCAAGCACTAGGAGCGGAGGGAGCAGACGGAGCAGACGGACCGGAGGGAGCGGCGGCGGCAGGAGCAGGTAAGTTATTTCTGTGTATGTACGTGTTTTAGTGTGTGATTACTACTGTAAGCCTACTACACTGAGTGTTCGCTCAAAAAATGGCGACACAGTGTAGGAGGTTTGAATGTTCAATCCCCTCCTTTCTCCTGGCGCTAGCCAGGATAAGGGAGGGGGGATTGTTTGAGGATGCTAGAGCGAGTGTGTCTTCTCAAATTTTGCAGCATAAAGCAATGTGGTTGCTTTACCACATGCCAATGCTGCAATTTTGGGAATTGCTCCATCTAGTGACCAGCACTGGGAAATGTTATAAATTAGAATCTAATTTATAATATTTCCTGACTCGTGAAAAAAATTACAAAAATTAGAACAATGTTTCATTATTTATACACTAACTGTTTAACTAAAAAAAAATAAAAAATTTCTAGCGACACATTCCCTTTAAATCGAAAAAAGGTAGATAGTTTCCAGTGCCCAACTCATAAGTCAGGATATAGTTAGATTTGGGCTTTCCTTCACCCATGGCACAGAATTAGTTCCCTTTATTTAAATACCGTGGCCAAGGCACGGTATCTTATTGACACCCCCCTGGCAACCAGTAATCGGAGCACATGCCTTGTCAGCCCACCCTCTCCCAGCTACACCCCTGAGTTAGCATATATAGGTAATATTTAGTATGTTTTATTTGACTATCACACTTTGGAAGAGGAAAGAAAGATGGACTGGGAAAAGTATATTTCAATTCTCAAACAAGTAGAAAACATAGAAATTGGTCCATGTATAAAGGTGTGACTAGTGCCAGAGGTAGTGGGACTACAGGGTGAGGCAGTTTCAGTCTGGCCCTGGGCTAAACACTTATCAGACATTAGTGGATATATCAGGGAACCAATATTAATCGGGAACTTTCGTGTCAGACCAGTGCAGATCATTCAGTCTCATTTTTTACACCAGTTGGTTTCAGCAAAGTGCTAGTGGTCCTTTACAGTAGTATTAATACTTGTGTAAAATAAAGTGAATCATTCAGAAACCGTGTCTGTAAATTTGTAAGTAATGCGTTCTTGAATTTATGTACATTGTCTATCAGGGAAGTAGCTTAAAGCATTTGGGTCTAAAGCAAAAGTCTTACTCGGGTCAGTAACCTTTCCACCAATGAAGTCAATACTGATATATACAGTGAAGGAAATAAGTATTTGATCCCTTGCTGATTTTGTAAGTTTGCCCACTGTCAAAGACATGAACAGTCTAGAATTTTTAGGCTAGGTTAATTTTACCAGTGAGAGATAGATTATATATAAAAAAAAAAAAGAAAATCACATAGTCAAAATTATATATATTTATTTGCATTGTGCACAGAGAAATAAGTATTTGATTCCTTTGGCAAACAAGAGTTAATACTTGGTGGCAAAACCCTTGTTGGCAAGCACAGCAGTCAGACATTTTTTTGTAGTTGATGATGAGGTTCGCACACATGTTAGATGGAATTTTGGCCCACTCCTCTTTGCAGATCATCTGTAAATCATTAAGATTTCGAGGCTGTCGCTTGGCAACTCGGATCTTCAGCTCCCTCCATAAGTTTTCGATGGGATTAAGGTCTGGAGACTGGCTAGGCCACTCCATGACCTTAATGTGCTTCTTTTTGAGCCACTCCTTTGTTGCCTTGGCTGCATGTTTCGGGTCATTGTCGTGCTGGAAGACCCAGCCACGAGCCATTTTTTATGTCCTGGTGGAGGGAAGGAGGTTGTCACTCAGGATTTGACGGTACATGGCTCCATCCATTCTCCCATTGATGTGGTGAAGTAGTCCTCTGCCCTTAGCAGAGAAACACCCCCAAAACATAATGTTTCCACCTCCATGCTTGACAGTGGGGACGGTGTTCTTTGGGTCATAGGCAGCATTTCTCTTCCTCCAAACACGGCGAGTTGAGTTAATGCCAAAGAGCTCAATTTTAGTCTCATCTGACCACAGCACCTTCTCCCAATCACTTTCAGAATCATCCAGATGTTCATTTGCAAACTTCAGACGGGCCTGTACATGTGCCTTCTTGAGCAGGGGGACCTTGCGGGCACTGCAGGATTTTAATCCATTACGGCGTAATGTGTTACCAATGGTTTTCTTGGTGACTGTGGTCCCAGCTGCCTTGAGATCATTAACAAGTTCCCCCCGTGTAGTTTTCGGCTGAGCTCTCATCTTCCTCAGGATCAAGGATACCCCACGAGGTGAGATTTTGCATGGAGCCCCAGATCGATGTCGATTGACAGTCATTTTGTATGTCTTCCATTTTCTTACTATTGCACCAACAGTTGTCTCCTTCTCACCCAGCGTCTTACTTATGGTTTTATAGCCCATTCCAGCCTTGTGCAGGTCTATGATCTTGTCCCTGACATCCTTAGAAAGCTCTTTGGTCTTGCCCATGTTGTAGAGGTTAGAGTCAGACTGATTAATTGAGTCTGTGGACAGGAGTCTTTTATACAGGTGACCATGTAAGACAGCTGTCTTTAATGCAGGCACCAAGTTGATTTGGAGCGTGTAACTGGTCTGGAGGAGGCTGAACTCTTAATGGTTGGTAGGGGATCAAATACTTATTTCTCTGTGCACAATGCAAATAAATATATATAATTTTGACTATGTGATTTTCTTATTTTTTTTTTTTTTTTTTATATATAATCTATCTCTCACTGGTAAAATTAACCTAGCCTAAAAATTCTAGACTGTTCATGACTTTGACAGTGGGCAAACTTACAAAATCAGCAAGAGATCAAATACTTATTTCCTTCACTGTATATGTATATATATATATATATATATATATATATATATATATATATATATACTGATGTTACAATGTATAGGGATTGTATACAACAATATAAAAATAAAGCACTCAGTTGTATAGTGAGATATATTGCTTCGGTCTAGCATTAATACAAGATTTTGATTATGCCCCCACAATGTTCGTTTATTGGGGTCCTATTCCTGTGGCAGAGAGCCTTGTGGACCCCTAGTTATAACATTCAACATACAATTGTAACGTCCATGGCCGCGGAGCCTCGGGATTACTCACCCCCCGACGGCCGCAGCTATGGATCTGTGAGAGCTGGCCTGCATCTCCTCCTCAGGAGACGCCAGCGCTCACTTCTGCCTCTTTCTGCTGTATCCCGTAGAGTGCGCGTGCACGCTCGTGTAGAAAATCAGTAATTAGCCCATACTCACCCTGGACTATAAGAAGGGCCCTGCCCCTTCCTTCAGTGCCTGAGCGTTGTTGTGTTTACCTGTGTTAGTCTTGCAAAGGGTCCCTTAGTGTTTTCCGTCCCAGTATTCCCGTTCCTGCTACCTGTATCCTGTATCCCGCGCTACCTTGTTCCTGTACCTTAGAGAGTTGGAGTCTTGTTGTGTCACCAATCTCGTCTGCTGTGTTACACCATGCCTGGTGTCTGCTGCCAAGGTCCCATCTGAGTCTAACCATCGCTACTGTCTGAACTACCACAGGTACCCTTACTTGGACTATAGACTTTATAGGTCCACATACCCACAGATCGTGACAACAGTGACAACCCCCAGAGCCCCAATTACTATGCCACCCCTTGAAACGTTTCACCTCCCACTTAACTCCTTTTTTTGAGGCAACTTCACTAAGTGTGAACCGATTCACCAAGAGTATATATTTATATAGGAATGTAGCAGAGTTGATTTTGTCAAATGGTTAATATCATGACACAACACATTGTGGCATCCCGATGAGTTCCTTTTTCTGTGTTTTTCCATAGATCTGCAGGTCAACCTACTGCATTGTAATTCCGAGAACTGAGCACAAACGTGGCCCCGAATAATTCAGTGACCCATTCAGTAGCCCTGCTACATTTGTATCACACATTTCTCTAAATGCACCAACTCTTAAAATATATTCCCAAGGATTCATAACAACCAGATTTATATCCTCTACTGTATTAGACAAAACCTATAGCGCTGCTACAAGGAACACATAAAACTGTACACGTAGCAGATGGGCCGTTCCCACACTATGTCTCAACACTTCTATTCAGAGTTGTTTTTGAGTGAAAATTAAAATAGCATTTCTAACATATAAAAATGATAAATTTCTCAAGTGCATTATAACTGCGGGGGGATTGTTGGAGTTTCTGAGGAACGGAGTATGGAGCCATTGTGTCGGCTAACCGTTTGTATGTCAAGAAGAGGGAGTTTTTGATACTTGGTCAACATGCTGAGCTGAAATCACACAATATTGCAGGCGTTCCAGCATTTAATGGGTGAATGTAATCTCTGCTTCTTATGTCCAAGAAGAACTTCTCTTTTTGATATAGTGTTTTCCAGAAAATCAAATAGATTATGTTACACAGTAAATCTGCAGGCATTAGCTGGAGTCCAATCCTAGCGTCCTTGTAATGCTCCACTGAGTTTTATGAGCTGAGGCTAAATCATGAATAGGAAGTTTAAGCTGAAAATAAAAGGAGGAGAAGAACTTGAAAGGGTTAACGTCAATGAAGGTCAAAGATCAAGAGTTCATACAACTGTCATGAGAGTTGGGGAGGAGAAGGTGAAACCTCTAAGGTGGAGGACAATTCACCTTTTAGAAAATCATCATGATTATGTGAGAAGAAATAATTTTTTGGTCTCCTTGTCATTTGCAAAGTGGCTTCCTACGTAGCATTTTTTAGAATGCTTTGGTGTTTTTTGGGAATGCAATTTTTTTTTTAGCAAAAAAAAATAAAATGCTATAAAAGAACTATATGTGAAAGAACAAATTAAGTAAGAATTACGCATAAAATAACCCCCAAGAAAATATGCTCCCAATTATTGTCGTAACACAAGCCCTGATCCAATTACCCTTAGGGCTGATTCAGACGTGCGTGGCGTTTTTGCGCACGCAAAACACACAGCGTTTTGCGTGTGCAAAAGCCACTTACCTGCTCCGTGAGGCAGCATCATATGATGCGCGGGTGCGTGCTTTTCGCGCAGCCGCCATCATTATGACACGCCATTCGGATGTTTGTAAACAGAAAAGCATGTGGTGCTTTTCTGTTTACATTCAACCTTTTGACAGTTGGTCCGCGAAACAGGCAGTTCGCACGGAAGTGCTTCCGTGCGACCTGCGTGGTTTTCACGCACCCATTGACTTCAATGGGTGCGTGATGCGCGAAATACGCCGAGATATTGACCATGTCGCGCTTTTTGCGCAGCGGACAAATTTGCGCTGCGCAAAAAGCACGGACTGTCTGTACTGCCCCATAGACTTGTATTGGTCTGTGCGTGGCGCGTGAAAACCACGCGGCCCGCACGGACGCAATACACGTTCGTGTGAATCCAGCCTAAAACAGACATTTAATATATCCAAATTTACTGTCGACAATGAAAACCAGAAATAAAAACTCTATATCAGGGTCACACTATATTATTATCAGAAAAAATAAGCTAAAATGTAAAAAAACATTTTTTATACTCTTTTTGTTTTTTCAAACTACCGTATAAGGCTGAATATAGACGAACGTGGGGAAGCTCGGACATGAAAAACGGCCATTTTTCACATCCGAGTTGCCACCATGTGGGTCCCGTTTTCATGGATCACCGGAGACTTGAGTCTATCGAGGGATCAGTGAAAACTGAACTAAATAGGATACGCTGAATTTTTCACATGGACGTATATTACTGTTGTCTAAATTCGACTAAGTCTTTTAGATTAGTCATCAGAATAAGATTCCCTCACACTCCTTCTCTTCATGTCCGTCATACACGGATACTGGCTGGTGACGGCTCATGCAGCTTTATGTTACCACCGCATGTGTATAAAAATGGCCGGACCATTGTACAGAACAAACAGTGTTACACTTTGTATCTCCCTTATTTCCTCATAGATTGTAAGCTCTTGCGAGCAGGGTCCTCACTCCTCAGGTTTGAATTGTAAATTAACTTTGTCACTATGTAATGTCTTCTATATAAATAAAGATTATTATTATTATTATTAATATTATGTCTAAAAATGCTTAAAAAAAGCTAAATTATGTATATAAATCGATAAAAAAAGAAACCAGCATTGATCACGAAAAAAAACATTGCAAAATTCACGTCGCTAGATGATCACATAAAAACGTCATAGCTGTTCAACTAACGCGTGCTAAAAATGGCTACACGGTGCGTAGTCCTGAACCGATTAAATATCTTGATCAATATACAATTGAATATTAATGCCATGTAACAACTCTAACTATACTCCTTGACAAGATGATACGAAGAACAGACGATAGGAAGAACAGCCATAGTTAATATGAATATATGTCATCACCAAATCAAACCTGTAACCTGTATAGATAATATATGAGTAGGACATTGTATTTATTGTGTTCCAAGAGAGACAAGATAATAACATTCCTACTTGTAAAATAGGAATATTCGAGAGAGTACACCAATCAATGACCTTGTACCCAATGTACTAAACTTCAAGGGTTGTCCACCTTGGTCAATACCATGTCATTATATAGTCCATTGTTCTTAGACTCTTCTCCAGAGGGAATCCTTCTGATCATAGGACTGTGAGTTGCCTGTTTGATACTTGTATCCCTTGAAAAAACAAAGTCAAACAGTCCAAAAACAAACAAGCAAACAAACAATAATGTTCTATGGAGCTGCGAGATTTGAAGGACTAGTCCTTCAGAGATGATTCATCTTTCTAAGGCTGCTCTGGGGTTTTGCTAAACAGATGTCAATAATTGTTTTCAGAATGAGTTGTCTGAATGTGAAGAATGCTTTTTATGATTGTTATTGAATTTTGCTCTTCTAGATAAATACACTTTTAGTGATTGACATTTACTAGCGGCATTTTACCATGATCTCCACATTACATGGATATAATACAGATTTGTAAATCCAGACATAGATATTTACTACATTGTATCCATCACAAATGTTTATTGTGTTTATATGTTGTGATATTTTTCTGTATTTTTGTATTTTCTGAATTTTGTATTATGGGATTCATATGGTCTAACTGATTGTGTTTTTTTTTTCCTTTTCTCTTTTTTTTCCATGACGTATACCTGAATTTCCAATCCATTTCTTCAACATCAAAATGATATTAGGTAAGTTACAATCTATTATTGACTATAGATCTTAAAATGCGCGATTTTAACGGGTTTCTCACAGAAAATTATACAGCAATTTACTTCGAATTGATAATTTTACAAATTTTGTTCTCATATACTTGAAAATGTTTTATTACCATAGACAGTTCTGATATATTAATTAGAAACGTCACACAAGAATGATCAGCGAAGGTCCATCTAGTGTTGCCTAAATCCCATTCCCAGTAAATTATTTGGCCCCAGTGGTTGGACCCTACAAAAAAGTAGCACCAATAGCAGATGTCATTTAAAAAAATATTTAGGGAAGCAAAACTCATAGCCAGGTAGAAGTCCCACCCAGAGAGACAGAGGCAGAATGATATAACGGACATTAGGCTAGTGCACGAGGGCCCAAGGTCAGTAGACTGACATCCCCTTGGTCAGTTACAGCGCTTCTTAAAGCTTAAGTGGGGGTCCTGCAAAGTTAAAAACAAATGCAAGAGATAAGTGCTGCTCAAATGCATTTTGTTAACCCAAGTCAAGTGTATCCTTGTTATAGTGGTTGGTAAGTGGCCCACCATGACCTTTATTGCCCAGGGGCACAGATCACTCTTAGGGTCCTCTTACACAGCCGTGTTAACAAGGGCCGTGTAATCGAACGCTGATCAACGAGACAGCTCGTCGATCTGCACTTATTTGCTCCTTTCACAAGGAGCAATGTTTGGGGACAAGCGATCGCTACTCTGATCGCTCCTCCTCATACATTTCTATCATTTCAGAAGCACAGGGAGATGTGCTGCCGACAACAATAATATTTCTTGCAGCATAAACAATAGAATCAGCCGATGAACGGGTGTCTGTTCGTTCATTATCTGATCATTGCCTGCTGAATTCCCTATAATTAGCCCGTGTAAAAGGGCCTTTAGTCTGATCCTGCATTCACACCCACAGAAAGTATTTTCACAAGAGCTGTATACAGATGTAGCAATCCTCAGGCTGGGATCACACGACCTATTTTCAGGCGTAAACGAGGCGTATTATGTATCGTTTTACGCCTGAAAATAGGGCTACAATACGTCGGCAAACATCTGCCCATTCATTTGAATGGGTTTGCCGACGTACTGTGCAGACGACCAGTAATTTACGCGCCGTCGTTTGACAGCTGTCAAACGACGACGCGTAAATTGACTGCCTCGGCAAAGAAGTGCAGGGCACTTCTTTGCAACGTAATTTGAGCTGTTCTTCATTGAACTCAATGAAGAGCAGCTCAAGTTTTACGCCTGAAAATAGGGCTACAATACGTCGGCAAACATCTGCCCATTCATTTGAATGGGTTTGCCGACGTACTGTGCAGACGACCAGTAATTTACGCGTCGTCGTTTGACAGCTGTCAAACGATGACACGTAAATTGACTGCCTCGGCAAAGAAGTGCAGGACACTTATATACATTATATGCAGGACACTTCTTTGCAACGTAATTTGAGCCGTTCTTCATTGAACTCAATGAAGAGCAGCTCGAGATTTATGAGCGTCACAGACGCCTCGTATATTACGAGGAGGAGCATTTACGTGTGAAACGAGGCAGCTGTTTTCTATTGAAAACAGTCTGTCTTTTCACACGTAAATGCCTGCTATCGTGTGCACATACCCTCAACTTGACTCTGATAACTTGCTGCAACGTGATCACTTATCTCTTAAGCCATTGAAAATCATTGAAAAATTCAAGTTAAAGTTTCTTTCCACTATTGAATACGTTAAAAGTCAAGTTAAAGATTGCTACATCTGTAAGGATGAAATTAATGTTGTGACTTACGATATTTCAGACAATCAAAGGATTAGTAAGTAAACTGTAGAACGATGACTATTAACTGGTGAGAGGGCAGAAAATACCTAGGATTTACAGCATCAACTAAAATAGACCCATAAAGACTAGCAAGCGACGGTATAGTCATCTCGTCTTGTTCAGAAACCACGTTCGCTTGTCTGACATTACTTCACGCTGAAGATGCTGAACCCACTAGGGGCAGAACAGCTGGATACTTTATTAGATGTTATGTTGTACATAAGGAAGACATGTTTCCATTGTTATAGTGTAAAAGAAAATGAAAGCCCTGGGCATCATTAAGCAGTGGAAGTGAAGAACATGTCAGTTTTATTCCCCCAACAACTGGATTGAGAACTTAGCGTTGGGTCATTGGGAAAATAAACAGACGATATTACTTGGTGAATGATTACTTGGTGAATTGTAGACATTTATTAGATATCCTTTAGGTCTTTAGATAAAAGTTTGAAAGAATATGGGCACTTCAAAATACATTACTATGAGGCACAGGGTGTTATTTATTAAGACTGGTATTTCATACGGTCTTAATATAAAAAGTTCTGGAGCACAAATTGCCCAATTTATTAAGAAGCGCAAGCCTCTTAATAAATTAGGTGCATCTCTGACTGTCCCGTGTAAATTATATGAATATAAGTCGGGCCGCGTATGCATGGCCACTCCCATCCCAATAAGCCCCACCCACTGTTTTTGAAAATTGGCAAAAGCGGCTTAATATATCCCCCGCCACAGAGATAAGAACCAATCCCCATAGTGTTCCCATTCATTTTACAAATTGTGTTTTGGTGATAGTTTGAGTGACCACCATGTGCTTAAAGAGGCTTTCCAGGAAAATGAAATTGGTATATTTAAAGTAACTCCTAGCCTAGGGCTGTCAAGCCTTGCTGGGAGTTGTTGTTTCACAACAGCTTGGGAGCCACAGGTTACAGACCACTGGTCTAAAGTGACAGATAAATAGACATTCTCCAACTTTCTATTATACTCTGTTCAAATTCTGTCCCTGTTTATCTTGTCTGTCTGGAATTGTTGTTTACAGATATCTAGTCCCCAAGGATGGGGTACCTACATGGACTCCCATCAATGTATGCCATGTTCATGGTCTACGTATCACCCCATTTCCCAATATCTGCTGTTCTTAAGAACAATACTCAGGGACGTAGAAAATACTAAATATTAGAAAGTTACATCAATGACAATGTGACCATATGATGCTAATTCAGTCTTGTATACTTGAAATTTTAATGCAAGCAAAATGAATATTGTTTAATTCAATAAAAGGGTTTTATGATTTATATTAGGCATTTTAGAAACACTTTTCAATTAAGTGACTTTGAGAGGACAAACATTAGAAAATTGCTAATCTACAGAAGTCCACCGATCATCAGAAACTATAGAAGGCTTAGAAACAGGGAGGAGAAGACTGACATTGGTTGCACATGTCCAAGATCCGTTGGTTGATTATTTTTTTTGGAGTGGATGGGGCACGGTCACGGCGTTAGTTAGAATTAAGGGATACCCTCTGTGGCCATTCATCCTGAATATACTGTAATCATAAATTAATGAAGCTTCACAAGAATGTATGCGGGCACTTGGGTTACAATGGGCCAGCTCTCTTCACACCCTCAGCTTGACAACCATAAATGTTGTTTATTCAGATTGCCACGTACCCCCAAAGCCAAGTGATACCTGTCCTGTTTAAAACCAACATGGGATTCCCATTTAGTCTCCCATGCTGGTTCTGACCAGGCCAGATGACTTTGTATTCTTATGATGGCAGGTACATTAAACTTTGTATAAATGTTGTCATCTGCCCTGCTTAAAACACTACAAATATAAATCCTACGTCATGTGTAGACATTTGTGTGATTGAAGTTTATAACCATATAACAGGGTATAACCTCGATTCACTTTCCTATAACTTGTGATCTCCTCTTCTAAGTTTCATTGTTGATATATTGTTACCGTCGTCTCTACTTGCTACTTTAGAACAATACTAAGAAACCAAGATACACTATAAATAAGCTGCTGGTAACAACTTTAAAACCCACCCCTGTGCCGCAGTCAAATGTGGAAGCATTCACCAGGCAAGTTAAAGATCACAGCAAGGTGCTTCTGGCATGAAAATAATGATCAATGACAGCTGATGTACTGCAGCCAGATGAGAATGTAGTAGTAAAAATGAGTAATATTAAAACATTTACAGTTAAAAGTGAGATACTGGCAGCTTCTTAGATGAGCAATAAAAAAATGCATTGAACATGAAAAATTAAAGGTGTTATGGCAATGCTGCGAGTGATTTTCTGTACCCTACCGGGAGATTATCAGAATGAAAGATCTTTGCCGCCAAGTTCAGAAGACAGTACTTTTCTAAGGTTCTGAGGAAATATATTTCTTAGCAACAAAACTGCGTGTAGTAAAACCAGAGGCATAAATATAACCTCTTGCCTTACGGAATAGACTTCGTTTATCCGCTTAAATCAACTCAATAACACCTGATATTAACCCGGAGAGGATGATGAAAATTTCATGCAGTGATGAAGCTTTCATGCATCAATATTTTTAGAGGTATTTTGAGAAAGTGAATCGTTAAAGGGAAACTCATTTGAAAAGAAGAAGTAATGAAGTTAAAGGCTATGTACACTTCTGAACAACTTTTTTTTTTATTAATAAATCAAAGTTTTTAGTGATTTCAAACAACTTTTACATTTTTTGGCTTTTTAAGATACAGCTTTTATGTACTGCACTGACGGCTCTGGTGAAAGCTGGTCCTGCTTGTCTGACACGGGATCCAGCTAATAATGATCACATCTAAGTTCGAATCGGCTTTAATGGAACGATACAGCTTCTATGTACACCAGATACATAGAAGCTGTATCTTAAAAAGCCAGATATTTTTTTTCTTTAAATCAAATTAAAATTAAACGTTGTTTGAAATCACAAAAAATTTTGATCTATTATTTTTTATTTTTTTTCCCAAAAGTGTACATGGCCTTTAAAGGGTTATTCCCATCTTAAGCATATCCATAGGATATTTGTAATAGATTCCTGATAGGGAGAAAAGTGATATGGCTGCTTGTTGCATTAACTTCATTGGAGGGCATGGGAGTCTGTCGGAGTTGCTGAGCAAGAAGCACAATACATCAAACTATATAAGGCATCAACAAGATGTCAATTTGTCAAATAACTGGTTTGCCTTATCCTTCGGCCTATCCACTATGTCAGGTACGGATGTAGCCATCTTTATCTTGCTGCAGCGTGATATCGCACAACAAAAGCCATTGAAAAGTCAAGATAAAAGGATCTTGCCACTGTGTATTTAATGCATTAGAAGTCAAGATAAAGATGGCTACATCTGTACTGCAGTGAATTGGATACCCTTCCACTCGATGGGCAGGGATCTGGTAGTTGAACACTAGGGACATGTGTACTATTACTCCATTTGGCCAATTCAGAACTATGAAGTCTGCAGAATTGTGAGTGCAGCTCTGGAGTATAAAACAGGCTGCAATTCAGAATCAGTAATATGTATTTTTTATGTATTCACAAAACTTATTATTATTTCATAACCATGACCTGCCTAGGTAGAGTCGTGTGTTAACCTTAAACCATACTATCCCCCATCCCCATTTAGTAACGACACATGACACCGAGGTTGGATGTGAAATGGCCACAGCAGCCGTTTATTAATTTCACAGTTTTATAAAAACAATTTAAATCCGAAACATTCGGATAACTAGTTAGGAATCCACCAGAGAATTCCTCCTAATAATTCACATGACCCAACATGGGTCATAACATTAACCCGAGCAGAGGAAGTCCTTGAAGCCCCCTCAGATAGTCCTTTTTAAAGAACACACCGAATTAGCCATCTGCAAACCACCAATTACCTCCAGCCGTAAACCAGCTCGGAAGCACCGTTCACCTCTGCAGATGGCTCCAACCACTAGAAGTCCACTTCAAGGGGATAACACCCGATGAAGCCCTCAAGTGATATACCGACCACTAGAAGTCCACTTCAAGGGGATAACACCCGATGAAGCCCTCAAGTGATATACCGACCACTAGAAGTCCACTTCAAAGGGATAACACCCGATGAAGCCTTCAAGTGATATACCTTCTACCAGAAGACCACTTCAAAGGGATACCACCCGATGAAGTCTTCAACCATGTACCTTTTTTGGGGGACGCATACCCCCGATGCGACCCCCCCACCATTTTGTACTGACTGGCCTCAAGGACTCCCCCCGCCAGCTGCCATGACAACAGAACCTACTCCGGAAAAAAGAAAAACATGTTAAATAAGCACACAAAATAAAAACACAACGCTCATAGCCAGACGTACATAAGACCTAAAGAGTAACAAAACAAGGGTGGGAGGGTGGGAGCTTTGCTTACTGTGTGTTACTCCTCCCGCTGCTTCCGGCTCAATGCCGAGAAACAGCGGGAAGCGCAGTAACGGCCCCCCGCCCCCCTTAACTCCTCCCCGTCCCTCCTTCAGCTCCTTCAACTTTCCCTGACCTCGTAACATTAACCCTTTCCCTACCAGGACGGTCATGTCGGCTTCCCTTAAGCCTGCAGCTGCGTCCAGCCTCTTCTTGACCTGCCTAGGTAGAGTCGTGTGTTAACCTTAAACCATACTATCCCCCATCCCCATTTAGTAACGACACATGACACCGAGGTTGGATGTGAAATGGCCACAGCAGCCGTTTATTAATTTCACAGTTTTATAAAAACAATTTAAATCCGAAACATTCGGATAACTAGTTAGGAATCCACCAGAGAATTCCTCCTAATAATTCACATGACCCAACATGGGTCATAACATTAACCCGAGCAGAGGAAGTCCTTGAAGCCCCCTCAGATAGTCCTTTTTAAAGAACACACCGAATTAGCCATCTGCAAACCACCAATTACCTCCAGCCGTAAACCAGCTCGGAAGCACCGTTCACCTCTGCAGATGGCTCCAACCACTAGAAGTCCACTTCAAGGGGATAACACCCGATGAAGCCCTCAAGTGATATACCGACCACTAGAAGTCCACTTCAAGGGGATAACACCCGATGAAGCCCTCAAGTGATATACCGACCACTAGAAGTCCACTTCAAAGGGATAACACCCGATGAAGCCTTCAAGTGATATACCTTCTACCAGAAGACCACTTCAAAGGGATACCACCCGATGAAGTCTTCAACCATGTACCTTTTTTGGGGGACGCATACCCCCGATGCGACCCCCCCACCATTTTGTACTGACTGGCCTCAAGGACTCCCCCCGCCACAGCGAAACAGGCCTTGACCACCTTAAGCCTGTGAGTTCCTCCACACCACCACCGCCCTTTCTATTCCTTCTGCTATCGCCAAGCTCCAAAGATCAATGCCAACCTCGGTCAGATGAACCCCGTCACTCCTCCAGAAATTCCCCACTCCTGACTCCAAATCCCTATGCCTCACGCAAATGCCCCCGTTTTTTGCCACAAAACGGGACACCGCCCGATTAACTTTAATGCGAGCCTTATTGACTCTCTCCACAGATCTAGCTAACCGCCAATGCTTTCTTGGGACTATGTCCGACCACACTATCACCAACTTGGGATAAGATACCCACAAACACAACATATCATGTTTGATATCCCGCACCAACTCACGAAAGGGGCGGACTCCTAAGTCATTCCCACCCACGTGCAACACTAAGACCTCCGGAACCCTATCAAGCCGAGCATATGTCTGGAATTCCGCCAACACCCTGCTCTACGACATACCTCTAAAACCCAGCCAATGCACAACCGCATCCTGTCGCGGAATGCGCAACTGGCGACCATTCGGGCGGACGTCCGCCCTCAAAGCCCCCCAGTGCACGTAAGAATGACCCATCAACCACACCAAACACGGAGGCGAATCTGAAACGGAAAAACAATTAGGCACCACCATATAACATTTGTAAAGCGTTAACAGCAAAATTCATAACATATGGGGGCGGACATAGGACTTAAACCTGTTGGACTCCCAACGACCAATACGCCTCACCCCCTCATCATCCAACCCCCAGCGCCCCGCTTCTGTTGCTGCGCCAATCCTGAAGGAATGAGATGAATATGAGCCTGCCGCGACACCAACCGCCGTCAAACATTTTTTAAATACAGCTCCAAACTGAAACCTGGACAAAAACGACCCGTCCACATGACGTAACAAAGGCAAATCTGGAGACCCCCTGTTTGGCGTAAAACCCCGCATGCACTCTACTGGGCACATAACCGACCCCGGGGCGCAACCCCTTCAAAGCCTGCGATACCAGAAATTCCTTCGATACATCCTGAAAGCCCCGCAACTTAAACCCAAACGCCACCGCAGATATGAACCGGTTCACCTTCGCCACTGAAAACCCCGCCTCCCAGGCGTCCCCTAACCAGTACAAAAGTGCCACCAACCTGTCTCTATCCGTATTGACGTCACCCAACTCTCTTACCCACTCCTCCCACTGCCTCCAACAAGCAGCATAAGCACTCCACGTCGTGCGCGCCAAAGACCTTTGTACCAATTGTTCTACGGGACCGAGACCAGATCCCAAAGATGCTGCGGACAAGCCAAACCGAGACGTTCCGCTCCCGGTGCCAATTGCCGAAACCGGTCCCACTGCGAGCGAGAAAGAGCATCAGCGATACAATTCCGTACACCCGGGACATGCACCGCCACCACCCACGCGTTCAACGACAAACATACCAACACTAAATGTCGCAACAATTGAACTACCGGAGGAAAGGACGCCGTGATGTTATTAATGGCAAGCACCACCCCCATGTTGTCGCAGTAAAAAACGGACCTTCTTATCCCTGAGCCAGTCACCCCAAATGGTAGCCGCCACCACGATGGGAAACAGCTCGAGCAGGGCCAGATTCCGCGTGAGTCCACTGGACACCCAGCTAGCCGGCCATTGACCTGCGCACCACGGACCTCCCCCGTAAGCTCCAAAACCACCCGCCCCAGCCGCATCCGTGAAAATATTCAAAACACTCGTATCCTGCGCTGGGGCCATCCATAGCGAGCGACCATTGAACTGGCCCAAGAAGTCATTCCAAACCTGAAGATCAGCACGGTACTCCTCCTTGAGCCGCACAAAATGATGCGGCGCACGCACTCCCACCGTTGCCGCCGCCAACCTCCTACCAAACACCCTCCCCATCGGCATAATCCGGCAGGCGAAATTCAACTTCCCCAGCAGCGACTGAAGCTCCCTCAGCGTCATTTTCTTCATTCTACAAGCCCGTTGAACCTCCAGCCTCAAAGCACCCAACTTATCCGCCGGGAGACGACACTCCATTGCCACCGAGTCTATTTCGATTCCCAAAAACAAATCGTCGCTACCGGGCCCTCCGTTTTTTCCGGCGCCAAAGGAATCCCAAAATCCCTCGCCACCTTCTGTAGAGCATGAAGCAAATTACCGCAAACCGGCGAACCCCCCGGGCCAACGCATAACAAATCATCTAAGTAATGGATCAACGAGTCGACCCCGGATACTCCCCTCTTTACCCACTCCACGAAGCTACTAAACGCCTCGAAGTATGCACAAGAAAGGGAACACCCCATCGGAAGGCACTGATCCACGTAAAAGGCCCCATTCCAAAAACAACCCAACAGCCGTTGGCTTTCTGTATGGACCGGCAACAACCTGAACGCCGCCTCGATGTCAGTTTTTGCTAGCAGCGCCCCAGGACCCGCAGCCCGCACTAACCCCACCGCCTTATCGAATGAGGTATAAACTACGGAGCACAACTCGTGATCAATCCCGTCATTTACCGACGAACCTTTGGGATACGATAACTGTTGAATCAAACGAAACTTTCCGGGCTCGCGTTTAGGGACAATACCCAAAGGGGACACAACTAAATCTTTCACCGGCGACTCCACAAATGGCCCCGACATGCGCCCCAACGAAACTTCTTTTAACAACTTTTTCGACACGACTTCCGCATGCAAGTAAGCCGATTTTAAATTTCTCCGCGTAACCGGAACCTCATAAGGAGGCGGAGGAATAACAAAACCAACACTAAACCCTTCATAAAGCAACCTAGCTGCCGCCCTATCCGGATACTCATTTAGATAAAGGGCCATCCTTTCCACCCTCACCGGCGACACCCCCTTGACCAGCCCCGTGCTGGTTCCCGGACCTCTTTTTTCGCAGACATTTTGCCGCCCCGTGTGATGCACCATTACACTCGGAGCACACGTGCTTGAACTTGCACGTGGCCCCAAACTTGCACTGGCCTTCATTGAATTGCCAGCAAAACCCCGCCTTTCCCCCGCCGCTTGGTCCACTCTGACTAGACTGGCCTCCCTGGCCACCGCTCCCGGGAAAGGGCTGCCTAACCGGAGCCGTAGCCCGCAACCAGAGAGCAATATCCTTCTGGTCCCACCGAATCGCCGGCCGAACCGCCTTCCGCTGACGGAATTGCTCATCATATCGCAGCCACGCCTGACCCCCCTACGCCCTATGAGCCTCCCCAATAGCATCAAAATAACAAAATAACGCCGAACAATTTTCCGGCGCCTTTTCCCCTATCACACTAGCCAATATGGCGAACGCCTGCGACCAATTAACGAACGTCTGCGGGATAAGCCTATACCGCCGCCGTTCCTCCTCGTCCTTTTTACTCTCATCCCGCTTGCTCTTATCCAAATTGAATTTAGCCAGCGGCAAGAGAGAAAAAATTTCAACGTATTCATCTTTCCAGATCCGATCACGCACCTCCTGCTTTAAATGCGCCCCCAACGGACCCTCAAAACAAACATACACCTCCCCCCGAGCACGATCGTCCATGCGCACTCGATCGCCGTCCTTCTGTGCCTCAGTCTGCACCGACACCGCGACCGCCTCTCTAACCGCCACCACAGGACGCGCCTGCAACGATCCCACGTCCCTGGGGCCTTCCCAAACTACCGCAGGGGACACTTCCGTTACTACCGGCGCCGCGGCCCTATCAAGGCGCCCCACCAGCTCCCGTAAGCAACCCACTAAATCTGCCAAACCCGCTCCGTCGCGTCCGCCCGCGCCACTACCGGCCCCCGATGCTATGCTAGCAGCCCCCCCGCCGACACCCGACATAAAAATCGCTGGATAAGACAATAATGGAGTTATACACTCACCGGGCTGCACAGGCGCTGTGTTCCCGTCAGCCGGACCATCCTGACCTCGACGATAGACGTCCAGTTCACCTTCCTCCAGTTCTTCTCTCGCCGACGACTGTCCCTCCCAACGACATCTTCGGAAAGGGGATGAGGACGCGCTGACCGATGGGCCGGCAACCTGCCGCCCGACCGCCGGGACCCAGACTTCCGACCGGACCTGTTGCCTCGACGTCGCTGCAGATCTAGTCGTCCGTCTAGACGATCCTGACGAAGCCTGCCCCCTGGCCGGAACATCACCATGCGGGGCGGCCGTACCTTGCTCTCGACATCTTCCATCTGATGGGGGAGGGGTGACAGGGAGCCCAGCCTGCGACTCCCTGCTTACCGCCGGACCCAGTCGCGGCCTGGGATTCCTGCCAGGACGCAGGGCCTGGGAAGGGGCGGTCCTCCCAGCTGCCTGGCCTGCAGCGTCCGGGATCGGGCTCCCTCTGCGACGCCGTGTCCGCGGGACTACCTCCGGACTAAGGCGCTCTGGAGGTCGGGACCGCCGAGAGGGACGGGTCGACACAGCCTGCATCGCCGTCACCCCTGCCACCGCTCTCTGCCTGCCCAGCGCAGGAGCGGTTGTTGCCGACTCCCCCCCCGCCGCCATAGCCATGCTCGTAGGGGGGCCGGGGGAGGGGAGCCTGTCCCTTACAACAGACCCCGAACGCCGTGCCCGACGTGGCGAAACGGCGTCCGGGATCCGCGTTAATGCAGCCACGGTCTCCTCCAGCCATCCGGGACCGTGGTGCACAGCAGCGGCGCGCAGCCGCTCTAAAATCAGGGCCTCTGCCATTGCTAAAAAACCGGGCAACGGGGAGCTTTGCTTACTGTGTGTTACTCCTCCCGCTGCTTCCGGCTCAATGCCGAGAAACAGCGGGAAGCGCAGTAACGGCCCCCCGCCCCCCTTAACTCCTCCCCGTCCCTCCTTCAGCTCCTTCAACTTTCCCTGACCTCGTAACATTAACCCTTTCCCTACCAGGACGGTCATGTCGGCTTCCCTTAAGCCTGCAGCTGCGTCCAGCCTCTTCTAGAACCTTTTTGTGCCCATTGCGCACTTAAAGAACTTAACATCTTAGTTTTTACATTTTTGAGATGTATTTCATAGGGCTACAGATTGTGCAGGAAACAAATCATCTCTTAAAGTCATTTTTCCACAATTGAGGCTCTGATAGATAGGCAGCTAATTGGGGTGGTTTCATTACCCCTCACAAAAGATGTGTAGTTGTAGGTGAATGAATGATATTTGTGACTTGATGTCGCATAGATGAATGATCGCTCTCTATCCGTGCTGCCAATTTGTAAAAGTTGGCATAGAGTCTCTTATGAGATCATTCACCTTGGCTTTTTCGGAGTGGAGGTCGCAAGGAGAACAAAGCTTTTACTGAAATGGAAAAGGAATACTAAAATGAAGTGATCAAGTTAAAGGCTTCCTGTGGCCCAGCGAGCTCTTGTCCCACTAATTGACTTAAAGAAGTCGCTGGTGTTTGCCGAGCTCATGCCGAGACAATGAATGTGCAAAAATGTTTACTCTGAAAAGCCCAATACGCATTTCACCACAAGTTCATGAATAGCTTATGCAATCGTCAACAAACGCACCTATTTTATTGAGTCGGGATATTTGCTGAACTTTCCTGTTTTCTTTGTTTAGCCAGTTGTAAAACAAATTATCATAAGCTATAAGTGCTTGTGAAGGCAATGTTGTAATCCTATTATATAAGTATAATGAGGGGGCACAAGGAGGGGGTGGGGTCTGCCCGGTGTTGATAAAACAGTGCGTAGAAAATATAAATAATATAATAATCTTTATTTGGGGAATTCTAGTTGAAGCTGGGATTTCTTTAATGACAGCCCGTTTCTTGAAGAATAAAAACTACTTGGGGTTAATTACAATACCGAGCCCTGCAAATTTACCTTAATTACATTGTTTACAGTTACCACGCGACAATGATTCGTTATTGTGATGATTAATGAAGTTGGGTTACAGTTTTACACTTCCGTTAAAATAATTTGTCACCTAAATTGATAGCAATACAACAACTTTATTCCCAATGGCATTTTGCATTATACGTTACAATGCAAATACTATCTCTATCTATATCTATCTATCTATCTATCTATCTATCTATCTATCTATCTATCTATCTATCTCTCTCTCTCTCTCTCTCTCTCTCTCTCTCTCTCTCTCTCTATCTATCTATCTATCTATATCTATCTATCTCTATCTGTCTGTCTGTCTGTCTGTCTGTCTATCTATCTATCTATCTATCTATCTATCTATCTATCTATCTATCTATCTATCTATCTATCTATCTATCTATCTATCTCATATCTATCTATCTATCTATCTATCTATCTATCTATCTATCTATCTATCTATCTATCTATCTATCTATCTATCTATCTATCTATCTATCTAATATCTATCTATCTCATATCTATCTATCTCATATCTATCTATCTATCTATCTATCTATCTATCTATCTATCTATCTATCTATCTATCTATCTATCTATCTATCTATCTATCTATCTATCTATCTATCTATCTATCTAATATCTATCTATCAATTCAATTCAATTCAATTCAATTCAAAGAAGCTTTATTGGCAGGACCAAATACATATTAGCATTGCCAAAGCAAGTAAGAAGTAAGGGAATGAGGGATAGGGACTGAGGGCTTGGGGATAGGGACACATCTAGGGTCGGGGTTATACAAGTCCATGGCATATCATGTCTCTCTCAGTTTATGGCATGCAGTGACATATTGTGCCGCTGTGCCCACTGTGGTTTCCTCTTCACCCAGCAGGATGTAGAGTTTCTCTTGCTCTTCCATGGAGCTGAAGTCCGGTAAGAGATCAGAGAGTCTCCTGAAGTGAGTGTCCCTCACTGCTGAGTATTTGGAGCAGTGTAGCAGGAAGTGGGTCTCATCCTCCACGGTCTCCTGGTCGCACTGTTGGCACAGTCGGCTCTCCCTGGGCTTGTAGGTCTGTCTGTGGCGCCCGGATTCGATGAGCAGGTTGTGGGCGCTCAGTCTGTAGCGGCTCAGGATCTGTCTGTCTCTGGGGTTTGGCAGTTTCTCCAGATATGGCGCCAGTTTATATTCCCGCTGTAGACTCCGGTATATTGTCAGTTTCTGGGATGTCTTTATGTCGTTCCTCCAGTCACTGATATATTCCTCTTGGCCTTTGTTTATTGTCTTCTTGATTTCGGCTTTTGTGAGGCCGCGCTGGGTGACATTTTCTTCAGGCCGGGTCAGGGTGAGATGTTCTGGGGGGCCTGGTTTACCTGGGACCCCTTGGTGTAACAGGGCTTTATGGTGATAGGAACTTTGCCTGCTGCTGTGTAGATGGGCCCAGAATGATAGCGCCCTCTTCTGGATTGTGAGGTGTAGTGGGAATCTGCCCAGTTCTGCCCGACAGGCACTATTTGAGGTGCTCCGATGGACTTGGAGAAGGTGTTTGCAGAATTCTAGGTGGAAGATTTCTGTTGGGCTGGAATCCCACCTTGACCAGTCTGGGTATGTGTCCGGACCCCAGACTTCACTGGCATACAGGAGGATTGGGGAGATGATGGAGTCAAAGATTTTCAGCCAGACCGTCACTGGTGGTTTGAGATGATAGAGTTTTCGTCTGATGGCATAGAAGGTTTTGCACGCCTTGTCTTTCAGAATCTCTATGGCTTGTTTAAAGCTTCCTGATTGGTTGATTTCTAGGCCCAGGTAAGTGTACCTGTCGGTCGCTGTGATTGTGGCGTTATTTAGTGTGAAGGTCGGGTGCCTGGGGGATTTTGAGTTTCTCTTCTGGAACACCATGATGTTGGTTTTCTTTGCATTGATGGGTAGTGCCCACGTGGAGCTGAATTTTTCTAGGATTTGCAGGTTGTCTTGGAGACCTTTCTCGGTTGGTGATAGTAACAGAAGGTCATCTGCATACAACAGGAATTTCACCTGGGTGTCATGGAGGGCGAGACCTGGTGCTGAGGAGGATTCCAGAGCTGTGGCCAGTTCATTGATGTAGATGTTGAAGAGCGTTGGACTGAGGCTGCAGCCTTGTCTGACTCCTCGGCTCTGCTGGAAATCAGCCGTTCTTCTCCCGTTCACCTTCACGCTGCATCTGTTCTCTGTGTAGGAGCTTCTGATGACGTCATAGGTTTTACCTCCTATTCCGCTCTCCAGCAGTTTCAGGAATAGGCCCGGGTGCCACACTGAGTCAAAGGCCTTCTTAAAGTCCACAAAACAGGCGTAAATCTTCCCATGCTTTGTATTGTGGACGTGGCTCTTGATGAGGCTGCGCAGGGTGTAGATGTGGTCAGTGGTGCGGTGGTTTGGCATGAACCCAGCTTGGCTTTGGTGGAGGACATTGTGCTGGGTGAGGAAGCTGAGGATTCTCTTATTCAGGATGCTGTTGAACAGTGTCCCCAGGTTGCTGCTGACACATATCCCTCGGTAGTTGGCCGGGTCGTACCTGTCCCCACTCTTGTGGATTGGTGTTATAAGGCCTTGGTTCCAGATTTGCGGGAAGTAGCCGGCACTCAGCACTATATTAAATAGTTTGACTATTGCGGCCTGTATTTCTGGCGGGCTGTGTTTTATCATTTCTGGTGAGATTCTGTCTAGGCCGCTGGATTTTTTACACCTTATGTCTGAGGTTCTCTCTGTTACTTCTTGCAGTGTTATTGGTGTATCCAGGGGGTTTTGAGAATCTTTAAGTGTTTCCTCCATCGCCTTCAATTTTGATATTATTTGTTTTTGTTCTTGGCTTTGTTCTTCTTTCGGGATATCTTTGTAGAGGTCCCTGAAATATTGGAGCCAGATGTTGCCATTTTGAATATGAAGGTTGTTTTTCTTGCAATTTTTGCCCATGTGTTTCCATAATTCCCAGAACGAGTTGTCATGGAGGGCATCTTGGAGTTGGGTAAGTTTGGTGGAGATGTGCCTTTGTTTTTTCTTTCGGAGGATGGTCTTGTATTGCCTCTGTATGTTGCTGTAGGCCTCCTTCAGACCGGTGTTGTTTGGGTCTCGGTGCTTCTTATTTGAGGCATTTCTTAGGGTCTTCCGTACTTCTTTGCACTCACGGTCAAACCAACCGTTAGGATGTATTTCTTGTGGCCTCTTGTAGTCACATCTTTTCAGGTCAGACTTCTCTGCCATGGTATAGAATATATTATTGAGGTCATTTACGGCCTGATTGACCCCTCCTGGGCTTGTCTCATACACCTTGTTGTAGAGGTTGTGAAGCATCTCCTGCACTTCTGGTCTGTTCATTGTCTCTTTATATTTTATAGTTGACGTTTTGGACCATTTATAAGATGGGGGCAGGTTGAAGAGGCCGGTTTGATGTGGTTTTTGTGCAGATGGTTTGGTTGTGGATTTGATGTATAGAAGTAATTGGTTGTGATCTGACAGGTGCGTTTGTGGAGTGACTATGAGTGCGCCAATGTTTGCGGGGTCCATGTCCGTGATGGCATAGTCTACTACACTGCTGCCTACATGGGAGTTTAGTGTATACCTTCCTAAAGAGTCTCCCTTGGTGCGGCCATTCAGTATGTGGAGTCCTAAGCTTCGACATAGATTCAGTAGTTTTTTCCCGCTTTTGTTGACGGTGCTGTCATAGCTGTTTCTCTCTTTCTGTAGGGAGTTATGACAGTCGGCCTCTGCTCCAAAGATGAAGATATTTCCATCATTGGTCAGGTAGTCTTTATCTCTCCCCGTTCTTGCATTGAGGTCTCCGTAGATGAGAACGCTGCCCAGGGTCTGGAAATGGGCGGCTTCCCTTTGTATAATCTCAAAGCTGTCTGGGTTGGAGTACGGGGACTCTGGCGGTGCGATGTACGTTGCGCAGAGATACATGTCAGACTGAGAGGTGAGGATGGAGCTGCCTATTCTTATCCAGATGTGGCTGTCTCCTCGCTTCACGGCTTTGATCTGCTCATGGAGCTCCTCCTTGTACCAGACTAATATTCCTCCTGAACACCGACCCTGCTTGATGTGTTTATTTTTCAGGGCGGGGACAGAGATTTCCCTGTATCCAGTGGGCACCAGGGACTCATTCTCTGTCCTAGTCCATGTTTCCAGGAGGATTTGTATATCGCTATTTTTCAGTCTTTGGATGAAGTCTGGATCGTTAATTTTGCATCCAAAGGCTGAGGCGTTGAGGCCTTGAATATTCCAGCTGCTGATTATAAAGGACGTCATTGTGTGTCCATATACCTTGTAATGAGCGGCGCTGTGTAGGACGGGCTGGAGATGTGACTGTTGGATGTGTTGTAGATGTTCTCGTGTTGTACAGTCACATTAGTTTTTTACATAGAGTGCTGAGCAGGGTCTTTATCATCTCCATGTCTCTGCTCTGCGTGTCTCTGTGTGAGGCAGGGGGTTTCCTCCATGTCTCTGCTCTGCGTGTCTCTGTGTGAGGCAGGGTGTTTCCTCCATGTCTCTGCTCTGCGTGTCTCTGTGTGAGGCAGGGGGTTTCCTCCATGTCTCTGCTCTGCGTGTCTCTGTGTGAGGCAGGGGGTTTCCTCCATGTCTCTGCTCTGTGTGTCTCTGTGTGAGGCAGGGGGTTTCCTCCATGTCTCTGCTCTGTATGTCTCTGTGTGAGGCAGGGGGTTTCCTCCATGTCTCTGCTCTGCGTGTCTCTGTGTGAGGCAGGGGGTTTTCTCCATGGCTTTTGCCTCTGTTGGTCTGACCTTGGGTAAAGGGTTTTTTCTCCTGGGTGTAGTGAGGTGTGTGGAGTTTGAGGTCTTTTCATTGTTAGTGATGTCTCCATGTTTTGGCTTTGGCTGGTGTGGGGTCCAGGTCTGGGGGGTCTGTTCAGCACAATGTCTTTCAGTTCTTTGGCCAGAAGGCTGACCCCTCGTTTGTTGAGGTGTTTGTCATCATACAGGTGGTGCTGCTCTATGGAGGGGTGTTGTGCCAGGCTGATGTTTGACATTGAGCTGATGTTCGCTGCCAGCTCTGTGTTGATGGCCTGGGTGATCTCGTTGGGTACATCTTTTCTTGGGAGCACGGATGATATAATTATTTTACTGTCAGGGAACTTTTGTTGTGCCGTCTTTGCTAGTTGGGTCAGTTGTTCTGCAATCTGCTGTTGCTGGTCTTGGAGGTTGTTTGTACCCGTGTGTATAATGAGATGGTTTGGATTGGTAAAATGTGGGTTATTGATGACTGATGTGACTTGTTGGATAGTTGCACAGTGAATTTTACTGACCCTTTTTCCTGGGAAGAGTCGCCGTGAATTAAGGTATTTGCCATTTGAGTCAATTATTAGGACAGTATCAGGACATTGTGACTTGCGGGTGGCTTGTCTGATGCTTGTGTCCTGGGTCCTGCTTGGTGGTGTTATGTGGTGCTGCTGTGGTTCTGTGCTGGAGGTTTGGTTGGCGGTCGGCTTTGTACCCACTTGTATCGCTCTGTTTTCTCCTAGTTTGTTTTCATTAATTTCAGGAATATTTATTGGGTTTGGGTGATTTGATGTACTAGCGCCCTGGTCATTGGCAGTCCTTATGTCAGCGCTCTCCCTTGCTCCTAGACTTTGTGTTTGTGGTTTTAGATTTTCTATCTCTAATCTGAGCTTTGTATTTTCTAGTTGCAGCTCTCGGAGTGTACATTGTATTTCCTGCAGAGCTGATGCATGTTCACACTTCAGTTTGTTTATCTCTTTAATTACTTGGTCATTTGTGTTTTTGTCACCGAGATTTCTTTGAAGTTCTTCTTTGAATTGTACAAAGTCTCTTTCTAATTGAGATAAACAGTCTCTGAGGGTGTCGGGTGAGGGGTGTGGGACATTGGGACATGGGGCAGCGGGGGTGTCGCTGGAGATTGTCTCTGTATGTCCATCTCTGGTCTGGGTTGCTGGAGTTTGTTGTTCTTTGTAAGTTTGGGCCTGGTCTTTAATATGATGAAAGATTTCTTGGAATTCCTCTAGCTTGTCCTCATTGCCTTGTATGAGAACGTTGCCGTTATTGTATAGACTTATGGTAAGTGTAATACTCCCATCATTTCCTGGGTCTTTTATTCTGATCTGTCGGCCCTTATTGATGCCACACTTTGATATGTCCTTATAGTGCTGGCACAGGGCTGTGTGCCAGGCGGAGCGGTGCTCAGTGTAGAATAATACATCTATCTATCTATCTATCTCATATCTATCTATCTATCTATCTAATATCTATCTATCTATCTATCTATCTATCTATCTATCTATCTATCTATCTATCTATCTATCTATCTATCTATCTCATATCTATCTATCTATCTCATATCTATCTATCTATCTATCTATCTATCTATCTATCTATCTATCTATCTATCTAATATCTATCTATCTAATATCTATCTATCTATCTATCTATCTATCTATCTATCTATCTATCTATCTATCTATCTATCTATCTATCTATCTATCTATCTATCTATCTATCTAATATCTATCTATCTAATATCTATCTATCTAATATCTATCTATCTATCTATCTATCTATCTAATATCTATCTATCTATCTATCTATCTATCTATCTATCTAATATCTATCTATCTATCTATCTATCTATCTATCTATCTATCTATCTATCTAATATCTATCTATCTATCTATCTATCTATCTATCTATCTATCTATCTATCTATCTATCTATCTATCTATCTATCTATCTAATATCTATCTATCTATCTATCTATCTATCTATCTATCTATCTATCTATCTATCTCTCTCTCTCTCTCTCTCTCTCTCTCTCTCTCTCTCTCTCTATCTATCTATCTATCTATCTATCTATCTTCATCTATCTATCTATCTTCATCTATCTATCTACAATTAGGTCCAGAATTATTTGGACAGTGACACAATCTTCATGATTTGGGCTCTGCTGCCACCACATTGGATTTGAAATGAAACAACTGAGATGCAATTGAAGTTTAGACTTTCAGGTTTAATTCAAGGGGTTGAACAAAAATATCCTGCGAAACGTTTAGGAATTGCCACCATTTCTCTACACAGCGCCTCATTTCAGGGGCTCAAAAGTAATTGGACAAATTAACATTACCATAAACAAAATGTTTTTTTTAATACTTTGTAGAGAATCCTTTGCAGGCAATGACTGCCTGAAGTCTGGAACCCATGGACATCACCAAACGCTGGGTTTCCTCCTTTGTGATGCTTTGCCCGGCCTTTACTGCAGCTTCTTCAGTTGTTGCTTGTTTGTGGGTCTTTCTGCCTTAAGTTTTGTCTTAAGCAAGTGAAATGCAGCTCGATCGGGTTGAGATCTGGTGATTGACTTGGCCATTGCAGAATATTCCTCTTCTTTGCCTTAAAAAAAACTCCTGTGTTGCTTTCGCAGTATGTTTTGGGTCATTGTCCATCTGTCCTGTGAAGCGACGTCCAATCAACCTTGCTGCATTTGGTTGGATCTGAGCAGAAAGTAAATCCCTGAACTCTTCAGAATTCATCCGGCTGCTACTGTCTTCAGTCACATCATCAATAAACACTAGTAACCCAGTGCCTTTGGCGGCCATGCATGCCCATGCCATCACACTGCTCCCACCATGCCATCACACTGCCTCCACCATGTTTTACAGAGGATGTGGTGTGCTTTGGATCATGAGCCGTTCCAAGCCTTCTCCATACTTTCTTCATTCCATCATTGTGGTACTGGTTGATCTTAGTTTCATGCTGTTCCAGAACTGGGCGGCTTCTTTAGATGTTATTTGGCAAAGTCTAATCTGGCCTTTCTATTTTTGAGGCTGATTAATGGTTTGCACCTTGTGGTGAACCCTCTGTATTTGCTCTCATGAAGTCTTCTCTTTATGGTAGACTTAGATACTCATAAACGTACTACCAGTAGAGTGTTCTTCACTTGGGTAAATGTTGTGAAGGGGTTTTTCTTCACCATGGAAAGGATTCTGCGATCACCCACCACTGTTGTCTTCCGTTGACGTCCAGGCCATTTGGAGTTCACAAGATCACCAGTGCGCTCTTTTATTTCAAGAATGTACCAAACTGTTGATTTGGCCACTCCTAACATTTGTGCTATAACGATGGTCTGTTTCACTTGCTCCTTTAACCTCATGTTGTGGGTTCACAGCAACAGCTTCCAAATGCAAATGCCACGCCTGGAAACACCTCCAGACCTTTTACCTGCTTAATTGATGATGGATTAATGAGGGAATAGCCCATGCAGCCCATTAAATAGCTTTTGAGATAATTGTCCAACTACCTTTTGGTCCCTTAAAAAGGAGGCAGCTACATATTAAAGAGCTGTAATTACTAAACCCTTCCCCAAATTAGGATGTGAATACCCTCAAATTAAAGCTGAGAGTCTGCACTTTAAGCCCATATTGATTATATAACTGTATATTCAATATGTTTTGGTCAAACAGCTAAAATGCCAAAACTTGTGTCACTGTCCCAATATTCTAGACCTCTATCTATCTATCTATCTATCTATCTATCTATCTATCTATCTATCTATCTATCTATCTATCTATCTATCTATCTGTCTGTCTGTCTGTCTGTCTATCTATCTATCTATCTATCTATCTATCTATCTATCTATTATATCTATCTATTATATCTATCTATCTATCTATCTATCTATCTATCTATCTATCTATCTATCTATCTATCTATCTATCTATCTATCTATCTATCTATCTATCTATCTATCTATCATTTATCATCTATCATCTATCTAAGACAAAAAATAATAGAGGCAGCACTTCAGGTTGTGAATAAATAACGTGGCGTGTTTTATTCGCCTGAGCCTAGGAGGATTTATTTGCACCCACCTACTGGGGCAGTGCTGCTTTCTTTTTGTTTTGAATATCTATCTATCTATCTATCTATCTATCTATCTATCTATCTATCTATCTATCTATCTATCTATCTATCTATCTATCTATCTATCTATCTATCTATCTGATAAATAGATAGATAGATAGATAGATATCTCTTTTATTTATAATGGGTACTTAATTACTGTCCCCAAATGATAATACAGATAATGATGGCTCCTGTCATTGAGACCCCCCACGTTCAGGTACTAGCAGGGGGAGCAACAATGTAAGAAGGTCTAAACCAGGCAACCTCATTAACACTTGTATTGCTAATGCATCATGCATATAATCAGTGCTTACCAGCAATCCATTGTAAAATCAAAGGCGACATCACAATTAATGTGCCAAATTAAAAACTTGGTTCTACTACATCAGTATAGGTACAATAGTCTGGTTGTTTAATGCCAAATGTTTTAAATTCAGCTTAATTGTGCAATTGTATTGAAAAACTACAATACCAATACCTCGCTGCTGTGTTTTCATGATAAATGCCAGTGAATAGGGCTTTTAGTGCTAATGTAGTTAAATGGACAAAGCAATACTCAGCAATATCTTGTCTGTCTATCTCTATCCATCCTGATGGGCTGGAGTTTTATACGCTGCAAACACACATGTGTTTTGTGGCTACAGCTTCAAGATTAAATATATTTAAAGGGCCATTTACATATTATTTTTCTGTGGTGTCTGTTCGTATGAAGAATTTGACATTATTCCATGCGGCAAATCTTTTTCCCCAAAAGACTTTCCCATCTTTTTAACCGAAAAAATATTTCTTAGATGTTAAAATTAATTTGTCAGGTTCCAGTGATTTGCATTTTGGAGACTGTGGTGTTTGGTGTAGCGGTACCTCTGCAAAATCTGTGCTTCTGGGGTGAATGACTAAAAATATTGGTCTTTTCTGTATCAAGTCCTAATCGGTTGTCCATTTAACACAACTCTATGATATCCATTTTTTTCTATAAGTTCATATAGACGGGGATGTTCTTTGTCCATATAAGTAGTTACAAATGACTGTATGGTAGAAGTTTGTTGATGAAATTGTATAAAACAGGTATGCCATGGTGGCATATAAACCTTACCTCTACCAATAAAACGACCTAAAAAGCACAAAAGCGCAGGGGACATAACACCCCAATAGAGTATAAGGATAAATCACTGCCATATATTGCAAAAAAATATACATCTTTATTAATACATAACAATACATAATAATAAATATAATAAAAATAAAGCGGATCATACATAGAGAGAAATAGCGATCAGGTATAGATGACAGCATGCCATAAGGGAAACAAAAGACAACCAATCTCAAGAACGTCCCATATCTAACATGCCATGAATAAAAATGTAACAAGATGCCAAAGGGCAAAAAAATTAGGATAGCGTGTCTAATTAGTACTGCCTAATAAATTTAATATATATCAGACAGCCGCTGAGAGTAACCAGCGCATATACAAAAAACACTAAGGCCTCATGAACACTTCAGTTTTTTCCTTCAGGGTGCTATCCGTTTTTGTCACTGATAGCACCCTGAACCCATTCATTTCAATGGGGCCATGCACACTACAGTTTTTTTGACGGTCCGTTTCTCCGTTCCGATCCAAAGTAGAGCATGTCCTACTTTGGTCCAGGATTCCGTGACCGTGAGGCCCATGCAAGTCAATGGGGCCGTCAAAAAAAAAACTGAAGGCACATGGAAGGCGTGCAGAAAAACATTAGAAAAATATTACACTAATCGGCAGCCACTTGTCTCTATCAATAACTGATAGAGAAAAGAGGCTGCTGATTAAAAATAAAATAAAAAGCATTTCATACGTACCCGGTCGTTGTCTTGGTGACGAGTCCCTCTTCTTCCTCCAGTCCGACCTTCTTTTGTGACGCGGCAGCCTGTGATTGGCTGCAGAGGCCGCTGCTGCCTGTGATTGGCTGCAGAGGCCGCTGCAGCCTGTGATTGGCTGCAGAGGCGGTCACGTGGGATGAAGCGTCATCCCTGGAGGCCGGCCTTCTGACGTCATCCTGACGTGTGTGACCGCCACTGCAGCCTGTGATTGGCTGCAGCGGCGACATGGATTGAACGTCATCGCTGGAGGCCGGACAGGAGGAAAGTAAGTATGAACGTATTATTTTTATTTTTTTATTACATTAAAATTGTATTTTTCGCGCGCCGAGCATGGTACTGTCCAGGGTGCTGAAAGAGTTACCGCCGATCAGTGCAGCCCATTAACTCTTTCAGCACCCTGGACAGTACCATGCTCGGCGCACTGAAACGGAAACACGGAGTGCACACGGGATTGCACATGGCTGACAAAACGGACACACGGATCCGTCAAAAACGGCCGTGAAAACCGTGTCGGAAGTGTGCAGGAGGCCTAATGCATGTCCCATAAAGTATATAGAGGGGTGTCAACATACCTGTAGACATGATAGAGGCAGGGGACGTAAAGAGGTGGCACAAAAAGGCCTCGACGCGTGTTTCGCCCACGACCGGCTTCATCAGGAGGCTTACCGCTACCAATGTCTGGATTCAGTGAAGCTAATTTTATAATTTGAAGATCATCATATCACAGTGTGATTCTACCCAGGACTAGAGGTAATCCTACTTCTTGAACAATGCAGCCCCAAAGAGTGAAATGGCAAATTCAACTCTACTACATCTGTAGCAGTTTGCAGCCAGAATGTTCCCACTGGTGTGTGGCCAAATGGTGCAGTGTTAATGTGTCTCTATCTTGGGTCTGATATAGAAAAAGTTACTAAGTGTGCATAGCTGGCATTTTTATTAGCAATATGTAGTGATGTTGTACATAAAAATATTCTGACTTATTGCTGATGTGATGTAAATAGGTGAAATTAGCACACACACAGAATACATCTGTTTACACACCATATAGACAGCGATTATATGGACTGGTACAATAAACTAAATCTACAGATCAGGGTTGATTTAATGTGACTTAAAATTCCCCAATGTGATGGCCTAATCAGGGGTCCCCAACCTGTGTCTCTCCATCTGCAAAACTATAAGGGCTTGTCCACACGTAACAGATTTGCAGCTGAAAATTTCCGCAGCATTTACGCATCAATTAGCAAACAATCCACTGCGGAAAATCCGCACCATTTCATGTGTTTTTTACTGCAGAAAATAGTGCAGATTTTTGGTGCGTTTTTTGGTGGTGATATTTCTTATTCCTGTGATGTCATTTCTACCCTTGTAAGAAATTCTACATCGTTTCCGCAGCAAATTACGCAGTACATAAAAAAAACGCAGGAAATCAGTCCACTTTCCGCAGCATAAAATTACGCATCGCAGTTGAATTTCTGGACTGAATTTTTCCGCAGCGTGTGGCTGACATTTGATAAATCACAGCAACAATGCTGCTACTGTATTCCGCTGTGTATTTTTTGTCCACAATTCCGGACTGAGAATACGCAGCAATTCTGTTGTATGGCAAGCCCTAACTCCTTACAAGCCTTGATAGCCTTCGTTTGATAGGGCATTCTGAGAGTTATCGTTTTCCAACTGCTGGAGAGCCACCGGTTGGGGACCATTGGCTTAATTCGTAAAGTATCGTAGAGATTTTGGTGCCCACACGGTTAATAACCAGAGGGATAGAGAGCGGTCAGCACTCTGGTCAGTGAAGTAGATTGCATGTTTTTACATAAAAGTAGTAGTGGGTTGTTAATTAATAACCTTGGTATAAACACAATGGGAGGGCTTGATGGATTCTGTCTGCTGAAGTTTAATTAAATCTACACACTGTGCCCTTACTGTTACTTGCCATTCACTTCCCAACAGTGCAGTTAACAATAACCCATGCTGACTACTTTATGGAGTTCTTTTTTACAGCAATATTAAAAGGGAAGCCAATTCCAAGTGGTTTTGCTTTTTGCATTATCCCAATTACTAATTGGTCTCTATTAATTTCAGTAAACCGGCTACTGACTGCAAACCGGCAGAAATGGTTGACCCTTTATTTTGAATACTGTGATAATTTGGTGGGATGGTAAAGGGGGAGGTAAAGTATGAGACACTGGGGCAGGACATGATTGTTCATGAAGTTTTTTTTTGTTTTTTTTCTTCTCTGAAAATAGACTAGTCTTGGTTTGAGAAGATAGTAAGAGTTTACAGATTAATAATCACCGTAATTGCACATAGAAATGTTTTCAATGGATCCAACTGATTTTGGCAAAATTTTCTATCTAATCTCTGTGAAGTTGACAGACCTTTCTCTAGTGTGAGGTGGGCAAACATATTTGACATGGTGGATTTTATGTACCTGGTCCTATTATTTTCCTCCATAATAAGGGGTATCAGAGGTAGCTGTAAGCCACTTGTGTACACCCATTATATAGTCAACTTTCCGGAAATTTAATTCCTGAAAAGCAATGCACTGATCATAAGACCTTTAAGTAGGAGTATATATAAATTATTCATAAAGTGTTAACCTAATGGACACTCATTGAATTGAAGTTCAGGAAAACTGTATACAACACCTACCATCCAACCCTGGACTCTTGGGCAGCGCCATAAGAGTAGCCGCTTCAGACAATCTTATCCAATCAACATCTCCAACAGATCCCCAAACTCTGCTATGGTGGGCTACAAAGTGGGTTCTCGTAGGTCAACGATTTATCGGCATGCCAGTCATACACATAAGTATGGTTATGCACTTCCATTTATAGAAATCAGCTGATAAGTAACTCCTTTTATATCCCATTAACATGCATCTTCACTAAGCCTTACACAAAAGCAATAGAAATCATCAAAAAATAATCCAACCTGGCTGACCAATGGCTGAAGGTGTCTGAGAAAACCCATAGAAATTAGGTTGTGGTATAGTCTCCTGTCTATGACCAGCTTCAATACAAGGTATCCTACTGGGAATCATTGAAATAAAGAACTTTATTATTGTTTGTAATAACACATCAAATACTAGAAGAATCAAGCCGAGGCGAGTGTCCCTTTCATTTGATTTGGTGTAATCCGTATTCCTTTATTCCCAGGATTTGAATATTATCTATAATTATAGGTTTCTTTTAAAGTATTTCACAGCTAAACCCCTGATCCTAGTGGGGTGCTGTGTAAGTACCAACACTAGTCCTGGGAGTTACTGTAAATTGTGATTCTTGGCAAGGATTCGTTGCGTTGCGTGCCAGAGGGATGTTATTTAAACAAACAGGTTATTCTGTTTTTGCAAGAATAAGCTCTTTAATTGATACATTCTTCTAGCAGATGGCAGGAACCCGCTCATTTATTCACCTTTATACTGTTATGCCTACAACAAATATGTAGTAACCAGTACTTAACATGGACTATCTGTAGCCACAATCATCTCGAGGATTTACAGTTACGTACTAAATTGCCTGGTCGTACAATGAACCGTCTTTTAAATTTTTCACACATAAATAAAAATCTTCAAAATAATAATTATTTGTATTATTTAAAGCGTTGTCACCTCTCATTAACATAAAATATAAGGCAATAGACAGTCAAGAGGCATATCAATGTTCATCTATTTTATCACAATGTAAACGTGGAGTCATTTATTACAAAACAACATTAAAAGTAAAAAAAAAATATTGAAGAGATTTTGTTATAGTATTAGAAAAAACATCTGTTTATTTAAAAGAAACAGCACCATTGTTGTCTCTGGGCTTCGTCTGGTTTTGCAGCTCATCCCTATTCAAGTGAATGCAATACCAGACAAAGCCTATGGACAAGAGTGGCGCTGTTTTTGAAAAAAAAACACCTTTCCTTCTAACCCCGGACAACCAATTTAAAAGAAAATATATGTTTATAAATGTTTGCAAATAATATCATGAATATAATTGAATCTTAATATTTAATCAGGTAACTAGAGTGTCCCAATCTGTGAAAATTAAAATTTTCCATCTATTATAGAACCATTGTTTCCTCATGGAGGCAATGGGGGCTTAAAAAGTAAAATATGGATGCCTATAATTTTCTTTTTCATTATTTTTTTTATTTCTTACTTTTATTTCTTACTTATTTTCTCTTCCATTTTATTTAAAGCTTTTTTCCTATACAATAGAGCAATATATATTAGTATGAGGTTACTCGTTTTAAGTTTAAAACATCTCAATAGTTAAAAAGCTTATAAGACAAGAAAATCTAGAGAAAAAATATATAATCGAGAAAAAATACGTTATCAAGGGCCTAAATACCATAGAGGTAGCCCATGTGGCTGTATGGGGTCCAGAAGGGAGGGGGCCCAGCTCAGGTTTTTCCCAATGGGTGTAAAAATTTGAACAGTGTTGTCCCTTTTCCCAGGCTCTTCAACATTAGCAAACAGGAAAGAGGAAACCTGATCAGGGGCTTCCATCGACCCTCTATCCTACAAGAATTCGGCACTTGACCCAAAATGGAGGAGAGGGCAATGTGATGGTATGAACCAACACATGGAAGGGGCCCCTTTGAAAAAAAAAATTATGGGACATGTTTTTTTTTATGTGTGCCCTTTTACTTAATTCATTCTTCACACAGAAAGGCTTGTTACTAAACAGATGTTCACTAGTGATGGCTGCCAAATGACCCCACTAGTAAATTTCCAATGACTACTTTATCTTTTAGAATTTACTCTGTTGAACGGAGGAAGATTGAGAACTGTTTGATAATTGGGAACCAAAACCTAAATTATTAAAAGCAAAAATATGTTCCCGCTCTTGTATTGTTCCGGAGGCGTAGTGTTATCTGAAGTCAAGTGAAGTAATTTCAACAGATTACACAGCTAGCAAAGGAGTGAAGCACATTCACATCAAGGAGCAAGGCAAAAATACCTAGCCTTGTTGAAAGTAATGGAAATGAGTCCTTTGTAAACAGTGGGGTGAAAGCCGACACAAAAGAAAAATGTTGAAAGTGAGAGATGATAAAAACTATATAGCAGATGGGAACGTTCCATATACCCAGCCACTATTGGAAATAACAGAGCTTTGTTTCATGAATTGCTTGGTCTTTCACCAGCGTCGGGCTAAAGTGACTTTTTTTTTTATCAGAGCAGTGGGTGTTTTAGAGATTATTTTAGTGGCGAGCCGGTGCAGAGATGAATGTGCTTCTGTTTTCCTCTGCTGATTAGCACAGTCCCAAATGGCAAGTGCGATAAACTCTGCTCTTTTGATGCCCTTTTTTCCTTTCAACTCAAAGACCAAGATCACAGAGTACATTTTTCTGTAACAAGACTATGTTTATTCCCTGGGCGCTTCTTAATGCAGGCTTTAAATACCTTAAGTCCCAAAATTCTTCCCCGTTTCTATGGATTTTCAGCTATTAAGGGCACAACGGCCTAAAAAAAAGAAAATCTTCTCGAGAGTAGAAAAAAATGTTTCCCCCAAAATTAATTTACATGGTGATCAAACAAACACAGTCTTTGAAATTTGCATGACTTTGATTTATTTTTAATTAATATATTTTTTTTTAATTTGCCCTTTGCCTACACAAATAAGTAGCAACCATTTTTGAGAAGAACTCCTAGCAAAACAGGCTACTTTCTGGTTACTATTCCCTATAGTCTGACCATTTTTTCTTTTTTATAGTTTATATTTATTATATAACTAATGTCTTCGTATAAGTATTGTCAATGGAGCAATTAAAATTCACACATTTCCATAAATATTGTGCAAAAATAACTTCCAACAAATTATGGTTGAGTTCACCATAGAACCATTTTTTTGTACAACTGATCCAAAGTGATTGGATAACTGATGCTGCTGCAGATTATATTTATAGGGACCCAAAGATAGTACATAGGCTAATACCACACATATTTTTTTCCCATTTTTTTTTTCATGATCATCTTTGCCTATATTGTAAGGTTTACAGATTACTGGCATATTCATTTACATTTTCTTTTTTATAACAATTGGATCCATGGAGGGATCACATTCCTCAACGGATCCACTTTAAGAAAGAAAATGTAATTGAATATGCCAGTGTGTACCCGGCTGCATTTTTTGTAGCCTATAAATAATAGATCCGAATTGATTTGATCCCATAGAAATGAATGAGCTCCCTCAAATAATCTTTGCTCTTACTTTTGGTTTGTTCTTTGTTTTACGTTACATATTAGAACCTAAAACCTTATAAAACTCTCGAATAGTAGAGGATTGAGAAGAGTTTTTGTAAAAGTAAAGTCATCCATAGACTCCTAAGACTCCTATGTTTGGGTGAATTTCTCCTGTTCTTCAACCTCATTTTGTGATGCTGGCTCCTTCCCTTGACAACGCAGACAAATTCTACAGATTCTACAAAATCGGCAACAGCTGGTCCCAATGTAGTGGGATTATTGGCCGATTATGTGATCTCTCCTTTTCTTGTAAGCAAAGAATGGAGAATCTGAGAATGGGAGTTACAGTATGTCATCAACTATACTGTAGGTACTGTGGTGTTTGTATATATAAGTTAACACCCTCTTTAATTTTTTAAATATATTTTTATTTTTTTAAAATGTGAAATCTTCAACCATAATTCAAAATAAAAACTATGACTACACTATCATTGAGATGTTGGTTAGTAATATTTTTATCTGTGTAGTATCATTTTAATAAAAAAAAAAAAAAGGGAAAACCGTAATCACTCCCATATAATTGACTTGTTTCCTTGATCCGGATAGACAGATGGATAATGATTTTATGTACATGGTGTCCAGATCCTCATGTTCTCATGTACATATCTGCAGCTAATACGTATTCAGATCATCTTCCTGTTTAGCTTTCCTGTTCTGATTCTTTCTAATGTATTTTCCCCAGTTTAAAATGCTACATGAATATAATTATCTATCCGATTTTAATCACTTGGATGTCTGTTTTGGCCTTTTAATTATTAATAAAGAAGAACCCATTGATTTCCTCCAGTTGTTCGAACATGAGTCAAACCTAATCTTGCCGCAGGCTTCAGAGCCAGAGAGATGAACAGCAAATCCTTCAGTTAAACATTAATTTCATGGGATTTAAGATAGGTTTTTACAAGACATCTCCCTTCACGTCTTCTTTTCCCTTTTTCAGCTTCACAAGTGTATTGTGATGTCTTTAGCCCTTTGTTAATAAAGGGTAAGAAATCCTGGGGAAATTACATATGGCATATTCATGCTCCAAATGTCATATCTAAGTCCTGCCAATGATTAGACATGTCTATTGGCTCATTGATTTCTGCTCTTTTGAAGCTTTATGGTTGGCACAACAAAACCCGGGAATGACAATGCTTCAGATCTTCAAAGCTTGTGAGAAATAAGTGCGATATATATTGCGAGAACTTTAAAAACGATTCCACTTTCTTTGGGTGTATATATTTCTAAAATTACATTTTACAATAGGTCAGGGTGTAACAACAGTAAAATATTTTGTGGTGAGGCCTTTTGATTGTCATCAACAAGCAAATTTGAGGCCTGGATTACTAATTGTAATTATGGCTGTATCACTTAAAGGGATAGACCCTGTCCATATGTCCTATTATGAACGTCTTCCGCTTGGGACCCCGTCTTATGGCGAAAGCAAGAGTAACTACAAACAGCATCTCTAACTCTGGGGACTGAGCCTATCTATATATTACATTGGACGGCCATTCTTTAGAATGGCCAGCCATGTAATACATAATTTCTCCCACATTGGCCACTGCATGGAAAGTGTATGGTCATTGGGAGCTTTGTCTGTTCATTAAAGGTGTTGCCAGGGTTAATGATCCCGGACCCATGACAATTACCTGATCGCTGGGCTGCCTTCAACATGTAAAGGTGTTGAATTAAAATCAGAGCTCAAGAATTTTCATTTGGGGGTCTGCCCTTTTAGAATACATAAGTAGGGATCTGAATGCCCTGTTATGTGACCTACCTTGTACTTCTGTACAACATGAGAGTGCAGCTCTGGACTTTAGACTTATTCACTGCTACATAGAATTTCCTAAAAAACAAAAAACATGACACAACAAAAAAAATGTAAATTACGTCATTTAATTGAATCCCCTGGTGAGAATATATTGTAATAGAACAATTCACAGTCTAGTGTGGGCCCTTTTATTTTTTTCTTAAAAAGGAAACAATGCTAGGCCACCTATGGGCCCATACTAGCCACATGGTATGCTCAAGTAGGACAGCAGTGGCCATCAGTGTGACATTCAATGTCAGTTCTGGGGTCAGTGGTCAACTTTTCATGCAATCTGGCAACATAAATTCATGTTTTTTTTGACTGTATAATAAAGTAATACAAAATAATCTCATTTCACTAGTAAAAGTAATTACCTTGTAACTGGTTAATTAGCTTGCTGACCTTTTTCAGTCATAGTTCACACTGTTATTGATCAGTACAATATGGGTGACATTACTAAGGGGCACTCATTACATTATCTACATTGTACAGGCTGTTAGTTATTACAAGCCGCACTACTTTGCACTAATACACTGTACATTATAGGTAGAATGGAGAGAACATTTTCCTAATGCCTATCTGCTTTTTATTTTTGACACAAGATCTATATTTCCGGTGAAGATAACCACTTTAGTGGGTAATAACTTTGGCATTCTGATATATTGATCTCCGTCTTTGATCTGGGTGTAGATAGACGGCAACCTCTACAATCCAAGTTGCATTTGGGTTCATTTCTCCCTCCCCCCCCCCCCCCCCCGGTAAGCGTAAACGTTCAGTGACTCACTTAAATAAAGCTTTGTTTGTACAAAGCAATTTATCTTTAGCTCATTTGCAATTATAAAAGGAAAACGATATAAATAAGGCATTTCTCACTAAGGTCTTGTCTCTGTGCTCTGTGGATAGAGGCCACCTTGTTACAATCTTGCGTGGTAGTAACAAGTGAAGTCCTAGTGGGGGTGACACGTGGTCCTTCTGTGTTGGACTGATTTCTTGGTTCTATTTCCAGTTATTCAATCTATGGGCTTTACCGCTACCTCTGTTCTGTGCACATCCCTAGTCTCTTCATGTGATTTTTGTGAGATTCTCATTGTTGTACGTACCTCTCCCCATACTCTTCAATGCATAAAACACACAGCTGCTGCCGTCCAGTCTTACAAAGTTATCATTGACTTCTATGGGTTGTGACTGCCAAGTTGCACCCTTAAGCAGTTGTACCCTCTGCGGTTATATATTGCAGACCCATTGGACTGTGCTTCTTGGGCATTCATAAGGGTATGTTCACACGGCCTATTTTCTGCTGTTTTTCTGGCCGTAAACGCCCGAAAAACAGCCGAATAATCGGAATCAGAACGCCTCCGAACATCTGCCCATTGATTGCAATGGAAAAAATGGCGTTCTGTTCCGAAGGGCCGTTTTTTTACGCGGCTGTTTTTAAAAAAACAGCCCCGAAAAAGAAGTGCAGGTCACTAATTGGGACGTTTTTTGAGCTGTTTTTCATAGGCTCTATTGAAAACAGTTCCAAAAACGGCCGTAAAAAGCTGCAAAAAACGCTGCGAAAATCGCGAGTGGCTTAAAAAATTTCTGAAAATCAGGAGCTGTTTTCCCTTTAAAACAGCTCCGTATTTTCAGAGGTTTTTGAGTTTGTGTGTGAACATACCCTTATTCTGATGCTCTAGAAGAGTAACAACTCCTAAATATAAACTCAAAATTATTAAATGCCTACTCCTAAGAAGCAGTGCTGTGCTGCTGCTGCTGCTGCTGCATATTTGCTATTTGCAGAGTAGAAGAAGCAATATAAATGCATTTTACAGTAGGATTATAAAACTCACAATTTACATAAAACCACATAGATAATATGTAAATTAGATTGATAATTGATGATAGATAGATAGCACACAAAAGTACTGCACACAAAAAAATGGCGACCGCACACTGCGAACACCAATGTCACCTAAGCCACTAAATATAAATAAATATGCATTACTGCTAAATCTACTTACAATGGGGAGGTTCTTAGCGCACAGTTTGAACAAATTGTGTGAGCCCACCTGCCACGACAAGGTGACCTCCATAGGTGGGAACCTACTCTGCACATACACCCAGAACTGGAACTAAGCCCTGTAACTAGATTTAGCAGTAATGCATATTTATTTATATTTAGCGGCTTAGGTGACATTTGTGTTCGCAGTGTGCTGTCCCCATTTTTTTGTGTGCTAGATAAATTTGCAGTCACAGGCGTTCTTCCACCTGTATACACGTTTTGTTTAATTTTGTTGGAATGTGCTGTTCAAACTTTTGTGTTTAGATAGATAGATAGATAGATAGATAGATAGATAGATAGATAGATAGATAGATAGATAGATAGATAGATAGATAGATAGATAGATAATATGTAAATTAGATAGATAATTGATAGGTTAGATAGGTATTATATTGGACAGATAGATTTTAGAATTATGGGAGAACATGAAATGTTTTTTTTTTTTTAAAGTGTAATATATAAGATCAGATTATCATCAATAACCAATGCGGGATCTGTGGTTGCAGTCTATGTGGATCTCCTGGCAGAGTTGTCCCTTCTTTATAGACAATTCACTGATTTACGTCTTATGTAAGATCTTCATGGTGAACATTGCAGTGAGTTATTGATCTGCAGATCTTTCCAGCTGACACCGTAGGATTTGATGTTAATTCCTCCAAACATAAACAAGTGTGTAGACAAATATGGATTGTCAATCATGATTACCATGCTAATACATGTCTCCTCTGCCGAGCTATACGGAGGATCTTTCATATTATATCGGATTCAAGATCTTGACTTCCCATATTATTATCCTAAGCGCGTTGTGCTATTTTATTAAACACTGTCACTACAAAGTATTCAGTACAACCTTGTCAGGAGTTATTCTACACATTGAGACTGACATATGTAACAACTAGATGCATGTAACGTGCACGGCCTTATATGATCCGGGTGATGAGACTGACAATGATGACTATTATACGACTTACACGTTCAACACACATTTCTTTGAGCGAATGAAATTAATGATTCGTATATAGTAAGTAGCAATTACTACAGACTTATAAACAAAAACACATAAGATAAAATAATAATATAGTAGTAAAGAGCATGCTCCAATAAAGTATATATTAAAATACATATTCATATGTACTTCTATGAAGAAATCACAGCTCTTATGGGGATTTCAACCTAATTCTTGAGCAACGTTTCTTATGACTCTACTTTGTGCCTCTGTTATTCCTCCTGGAAATGTATGAATGCTTTAACAACTGGGTATAACCAGGCGATGTTGGAAATGGTAACGCCCAGTTGTAATTTTTTTTTACAGGTCCTCTTTATTTAGGCAGCTGTTATGATGAGACCCTAAGACTAGAACTGCACCGCAACTGCGACAGCGACACAGATTGCGCAGCTAAAGTTCTCTGTGTCGCACTGCGTGCATCGCAGTAATAAAACTAAATGTAACCGCAACCTGACAGTCACAAGAAATCCAGCAGACAAGTCACAATGCGGCTACATTCACTTTCATTACTGGGATGCAGGCAGCACGGTACAGCGATCTGTCGCGGCCAAAGTCGCAGTGTACTACTAAGGCTCTTCCCATCTTAGACAATTATGGAATATCCACAGGATATGCCATTAATAAGTTATGGGTGGGGGTCTCACCCTAGGACCCCCGTCTATTAAGTGCCCTGGGGGTTCCCTGACCCCTTTTCTCCTAGGCCGGGTTGCTGATGGCAGCCGCATCCAGAGAGACAATGAATGGAGATACGGCTGCGTGCTTGCTTGGCTGTTTCCTTATCTGAGCTGTGCACATATGTGAGGCCACCTCTCCTTTCTTCCTCCACTTGAATGCAGTCGCTGCTGGCCACCTAGCGCAGCTGAACAGGCACCAGGGACCATCACTTACCCAAAAGACCCCTATTATCAGATACTTATGGCACATCCTAGGGATATACGTAGTCCACAAGCTTTCCCAGAAACAGATAGAACTTATAAATGTTCTTAACGGCTTGACAGAAGAGGACAAGTCAAGGACTATTCACAAGCATAATATCATTTTGTATTTCTTTTTATTTTTTTAAACTGCTCTTTAAGAACAGAATATTAAATACTCAGCTCATGATGTCAACTAAACAAAGGGCGATTTATAGGTTTGTAGCAATACGTAGGGTTATCATTAATAGGCTTGGTGTAAATCGCAAATATTAGTTTATGCTCTGGCGAGGAAAGGGGTAATATGCATTGAGTGCTTGGACAGGGATTAAAAGAAGAGATTACTGCTTGTAAACAATGATGTATTAGATATCATACACGCTGGCCTAACGTCTCACTCTCGATCCAACAGAGTTTACCTTCTGTATCATAGTTAATTATGGTGAAACATGAGGTAATTATGACTAATCCCGATGCTTTCCTGCTGGCCTCTTGCCTGTCAGGCCATCTTGCAACAAAACCACTTTCAAATCCTGTGAAATATTGATATTAGAAGCAGAGGGATTAAAGAAAATAAGGGGCTAGGTTTCTGAAGGACTCCAGCACTCAAGGGGACCCTCCTGTGTCAAATTATAGAGCTGAGTCCAAGGTTTGTCCTTCACAGATGTAGCAGAGCTGAGTTTGCCATTGAACTCTGTGGCTTCATCTTTTGTGCATCATAACTGTCTATGTTAAGACAATACAGTATGCAGTCCTATGCAAAACCAGAAAAAAACAATAGAAGATAAGCTAGATCAAAAACAAATTTATTTCTGCTGTGTTTTGTACACATCATATTCCGAATTTTGTGACATCACTGAGGCATCCGTTATTATTAATAATTATTAGAAAAATTATGCTATGCATCTTCCTATTAAATGAATAGCTCAATTCTCATGAAAAAAATGTTGGATATGTAATGGCTACTGTCACTGTGCCCAGAGGAGTTGTAAAATACTGTATATGTAGAATATGTAGCTTTAAAGGCTATGTACACCTTTGAAAGGGATTTCCTTTCATAAACAAGTAAGTCAGTGTGTTTTGTGTAACTTTGTAATTTAGTTTTTTATTAAATTATCTTTACTTTTTGAGATACAGCTGCTTTGCATACTGTATACAGAGCAGCTCTATCGTTCGCTAAATCCTGTTCCCGTCAGGTCCGCGGGACTGACGGGTTCAGTGTCAGCGGGTCCTGTGTGTCTTTGACACGCCTGATCCACCTGTAATCTATCACATAATTTAAATGTGATAGATTACAGGTGGATTCTGTGTGTCTGCTGACACTGTACCCTACAGGTCCGCGGGACTGACAGATTCAGGTCATAGCGAAAGATACAGCTGGTCTGTATAGAGAATACAGAGCAGCTGTATCTCAAAAAGTTAGAATTCGTTTTTATTTAAAAAAAACAAAAAACAATTTAAGTTTCACCAACCACACAAATACACATTTTTATTAAAAATAAAAAACCCTTTTAAAGGTGTACAAAGCCTTTGATATTCTATTTAGAAACTAGGTAGATAAGGCTATGTCTTTGGGAGAGCTTGAGACCGTGCTACAGTGCATGGTAATATAAAATACAATATAAAACTAATTTAAGGTGAACCTGTCACCAGCATTTCACCTATTAAACCAGCAATACCTGGTGGTAGTGGGTGAAAAATCATTTCTATATAACCTATAATTGTCTTCTTAGTCGGCTCTGTAGCTTTAATATTCAGCTTTTTAGTGTTCCCACACCGTATGCTAATGAGCATAAAAGAGTGAAATCTTCATTCCTCCAGTCTTTCCGAGTTTTTCCCGCCTCCTTACTTTTGATTGACAGCTCCTCGCCTTCCCCCAGCACACAAAATCCCATGCTTGTGCATTGATGTCCTCTTCTGGTGTGTGCGCACAAAGGGACACCAGATTATTACGATAAAAGGCGCAAAATGTTTGCAGGCCGTTATTTACAGTCGGAGTTTAGGAGAGGGGATAACGGCAATGAACTTTTGATAGAAGCGGCCAGTGAGGGATAAGCAAAGTTCAATAGGTGAAATGCTGGTGACAGGTTCCCTTTAAAAGGTAAAGTAAAAACACTTCTAAAAAGAAACAAAAAACAAGCGTTTATTATCAGTAATTGGAGGCTCTATACTATATCAACCTCAGGAATTGCTCTATAGTAACGGTTCAGCCCACAAGATTGCAGCTCCCACTACTTGAACGTTCTCAGTTATAATTTCCAGATACTGATAACTAGTTATTTAACAGAAAGAAGAATCTTGTACTCCAAACATGACACATTTTAAGGCTTCTTTGTCTGATATGAGCACAACGTATGCGCTTTGAAAAGCGAGATATGCTGGAAGTTTCCCAGATTGATTTCTCCTGAAAGATCTTTCATGTATAAGGAAACTGATCTTAGGTAAGAGACAACACTAGAAATATCACACTTAAAGTACATTTCCACCTTAACAATTTCCTCCAGCTACAGAACATTCAAGATCTAAGAAGAAGAATTTCTTAGCTATTTTTTCCATTTATATTCATACATATTTTGAGTTTTTGATGTGTCGGATATTAGTTTGTGTATTTCTGTAGTAATGTCGCCTTGTTTTGGCCTTGGAGGTCAGGCTGTGATGAGTCGTTTTCCTTGCGCAGATACAGTATTTCAGGATTATTATTGATTTTGGACACACTGGAAGGGAATGGACTGTTTTTATGAGGCTGTTTTCCAACAAAGATACAGCTGTTTATTTTTTGTATATCCTTTAAATGTTCTCGTTAACAGCCCAAGAGGTTTCATTCAGCTGATCAGTGGGTCCCTGAGGTATCTCCTCTCAATATGTCAACAATTCGATCACTAATTAAGCAGAGATATCAATCATTGTTTCAATTGATCTTTGGGAAATTTTTTAAAAAAAATTAAGATTTGGTCATCTTAGAAATATTAACCGGAGCAAATCGTTTGCCAATTAGTAACTTGGTACTCTATTAACTGAAAAAAATATATATAAAATTGTACTGTATTAAAGGGAATGTGTTGCTAGAAAAATATATATATTTTTTTTAGTTAAACAGTTAGTGTATAGGTGATTAAACATTGTTCTAATTTTTTTAATTTTTTTCACGAGTCAGGAAATATTATAAATTAGATTCTAATTTATAACATTTCCCAGTGCTGGTCACTAGATGGAGCAATTCCCAAAATTGCAGCATTGCATGTGGTAAAGCAACCACATTGCTTTATGCTGCAAAATTTGAGAAAACTCACTCGCTCTAGTGAGCTCTCAGAATCCCCCCTCCTTTATCCTGGCTAGTGCCGGGAGAAAGGAGGGGATTGAACGGTCAAACCTCCTACACTGTGTGCCACTATTTTTTGAGCTAACACACAGTGTAGTAGGTTTACATACAGTAGTAAACACACAGTAAAACACGTACATACACAGATCTAACTTACCTGCTCCTGCCGCCGCCGCTCCTTCCGGTCCGTCCACTCAGTCTGAACCCTTCGCTCCAAGTGCACAAGTCCGGAAGCCACGACAGGAAGTAGTAATCTTACTGTCCGGCCGCGGCTTCCGGTCCACAAGAAAATGGCGCCGGACGTCGCTCGGCCGAAGACCTTCAATTTGGACTGTGTGGGAGCGGCGCATGCGCCGTTCCCACACAGACGGCGTACAGCATAGTGGATGGAACGGGCGCCGTTCGCATTCACTATGGGACTGTATGTGCCATATTCCATGTCTGTATGTGTCGTTAATCGACACATACAGAGATGGAAAAAAAATGGCAGCCCCCATGGACAAGAAAAAGTGAAAAAATAAAAAAAGTAAAACACAAACACACAAATAAATAAAATAAAAATTCAATAAAACACTAAAAGCAAATTGATATATTTTTTTTAAAAAGTATTATGATGTATCATGTGGTCAAGGTTTGACTTAAAGGGATTGTCTAGGTAAGACAACTTATTGTCAAATACCCTATTATGGAATTCAGAGTTAATACATCAGCATGCCCCATTCAGGACCCTCATCAATCAGCCAGAGAGGAAAGTATCTACAAATAGTGTCTCTTCCTCTGGAGGACCCTATATATCTGTGCATTACAAGTAACTCTTTGATTTCAATGGGAGCTATGTAATGCTCTATTTCTCCTGTGGTGGTGCTGCAGGGAACTTGATGTCAGGTTCCATCACGATTACAGCTGATCACTGGAGATTGGACACAATTTGATCAGCTTATTGCTTGGGGGACCTTTCTTATGCAAATATATTGTCCAAAGTTGACAAACACTTTAAGGTGACTACCATATTACAGCCAACATTAAGTGATTAATTTAGCGTTGTAGCAAGTGTGTGCTCAAATGTACTTCAATGCTCACATGGTAATAATAGAATGATTGTCATTAGAACCAGGTAAATAGTGTTGGGAAAATAATCTGTTGTTTACTCTAGATACATTCCTCATATGTACAGTAGATGCAAATTCCCAGGATACATTGTCACATGGATTTACACGACTGTAATATGGACATAACAAACCGGACCCCCGCAATTCTAATGAACCAAACTTAGACAAATATAAAGGTCTTTAGTAATTGAAGTTCAGTTTAGTAGGACCAGGGGGGAAGGGGTCTCTGCGGGGAAGTCTAGGTGTCGCAACCCTAATACAGATACAAAAATATTGCAAAATTTCGGTGTTTTGAAACTGGCCTAAGACTGTAAAAGCCACTCACTTACCAGGCAGTTTGTGCAGGTGATCTACTGAATTAGGTCCTATATTTGACTGTAAGTATAGTTTACCTGACATGTAATGCACATTATAGAGAACTGTTTAGTTTGCATTGGGGTCTCAAAAAACGCTCCATTATCTCTCAGGTGGCGTGAACAAAACATAATGAACTCTATTACTGTAGTGGATCCATTTCAGCACCTTGGACAGCTCCAATGCATAATTCTAGTGTGAATAATATAGACACATACTAGTAGATATCTACAGTCTACATATGTCACATACATGAAACAATGCAGTCCAAAATAGGTCAACTGGAGTCTAATATATACCAAAAGATTAAGCTCTAATATTTTATATATATATATATATATATATATATATATACAGAGAGAGAGCGTGAGAGAGGGATCTACATAGATAGATAGATAGATAGATAGATAGATAGATAGATAGATAGATAGATAGATAGATAGATAGATAGATAGATAGATAGATAGATAGATAGATAGATAGATAGATATGGCTGCAGTTTTAGTTTTATATATTGCTAGCTCTTAGCTTCAATGAAAGAACCTATACGTGAAATGAGCTGGCATAGAGCAATAAACTCTTGGCACTGCCAGAATGAAGTCTTCTCCACTTGGCAGACATGCAGCATAAACAATGCATTTATTGTCACACAGCAGGATGGGTTTGACATTTTTGTTTCTTTTTGCAAGATTTGAGTTATCAAGGCAGAAGTGCCTCTATGTTCAAGCACTTTACCATCATGATAGTGTTTAAAAACTTTGCTGTACTGTATGTTGACTTAGTCTCATGAGGATTTTGCTTTGTTTATGATTACATATATACATACATACATACATACATACTGTAACATGGTATAGGTGCAGCAATGTTTTAGAGGTTAGAAATGGTTAACTAGTCTTTATAGCGTTTGTTCTTCATTCAATTATAGTGAAACATAATCTTTTTTTATAACCTGTTTTTATTTTCTCATTGTAGATTTATTCTATTTTCTGTACACTATTATGAGGGCAACCATCTTGCCTGAACAGCAGTTTACAGCAGTTAGAGATATGCTTTCCAGCAGCCACATGGACCATAGGAACCTGTGAATAGGAGGTGACCCATTGAATTCTATAAGCAAATTTTCTAGGCATGCTCTATGTCCTGTGTAGAGGTAATGGTGCAGGGAGTTGTGTCTCTCTCATATATTGTTAATGGTAGATCCTATGTTATCTATATTGAGGTGTTACCTATCATTGTAATCCTGCCTCTGATGATAATGAGATGACTGCTGAGAAATGATCTCTACAGAACAGGAAGTGTCAGTCTATTGTGAGGCTCAGTGGCCAGAGTGAAAACGGCAAGATTTTAGGATTATTTTTTAACCTAAATAATAACATAGATAGTTAAGAAAAAAGCACCAACAATTCTTAAAAAAACATGTTTAACATAAAAACGGGATATAAACAATAGGTCATATTCTAATGACACATCCCCTTCAAATGTCCAATAAGAGAAACGGCTCAATTCCATGTGAATTGATCTTGTTAAATCAGTTCTTCAATCTCTAATAGTAAAGCATTCAACATGATCACCTTTTTGAGATTTAGCAGAGCTAAATTGGTCAACAATACCTTTATAAAGCAAGATCGGAATATGATGACTCTTGTTACAAAGATGTTTACCTGCAGTTCTATGCAAAATATCAGATAACACATTGTGATATCACAATGAGTTGTACCAAAGGCAAAAGGGATCCCCTTATTAAGCACAGTTAAAATCTGTTACAGAAAAATCTGGTCAAGACCAGCGGTGATCTTCTCAAAGAGATTCTTATGTGGTGACTGTGTTTCCAAGATGCTCTCACCCACATGGCAGCCGTTTCATAATCTTCGTGCTGTATATTATCGTGCTATATTCTAAAACCTAGGCTCTTGTATGACCATCTCAATATACCAGTAACTTACATAGGCATCAGATGTATATTCTGCTTTACAACAATGTTTTTTTCTTAAAGCTTTTGATAATCCTGTCTTCTACAGTTGCTCTGAATATATCTATGAGAAGCTCTGTTCTGTTTTGTCTTGTTAACATCTTTGGAGACAGAAACTAATTGAACTACAATTTACAATAGATCAATTCAACACTATTGATCTGTTTAAAAAATTGGAAGTAAAGTCAGCAAAAGTCTAGCTCATTACTGAAAGAATGATATATTGACTCCCTATGACACTCCTATTGTCCACAGATCAATGCGGAAGTTTGGTATAGGCAGGTTAAGAATAGAGCTCGGTCAGTAAAGGTCATGGAAACAAAGGTATTGTTGAGATTATTGAAGACAAATGAACATATCATGGGATTTGAATGACTGGTATTTCTGAAGGAATTTATTTGGAAACATGGTTACAAACCAATATATGCAATATAAACAAATGGATATATTCTGTACTCTGTCTTGTTGGGTTTGTGGCAAACTATAAAGAGACAGGGCGGACGGGCCACGGGCTGTCACCCGCATTGGCGGGCTGTGCTCACATTAGTACGTATAGGAGCACAGAGAAATGTCCTATTTTTTGCGGGCCATTTCTAAGACTCGGACACACACCCGTAAATATACGGCAAGGTGTTTGTGGCTGATAGAAATGAATGGATCAGTATTCTTATCCGCAAATTCTGGAGCCATAATTGCAGATAAAAATTACGGTCGTGTGCATGAGGCCTAAGTAATGGGTACAATTTAATAATTTACATCATAAAGAGCTATGGGGGAGGGGGCTGTTGTCCTGATATTCTCTAGATTGTGTCTTGCAATCAAAAATGATGGTAAGAAAATTCTCCTATGTAACTAAAGTAATGTAGAATCACTACATCAGGGTGGGGGGATCGTTCACTATGTAGTCAAAGACATCATGGACTGTGTTAATCTTGTAGTAACATAACTACATTAGGAATATCCAAATATTTTAAGTTGAAGTAGAAAATGAATCTCAACATTTAGCCCAAAAGCCACCAAAACCCTTGTTCCCAACTATAAAACAGAACCTTTATTGTTTTGATGTTATATGTTATCTAGAGAGCAAACTACTTACTAAAAATCCAAATACCCCTCTCCCATGCCTTCCATGTTGTCCCAACATTCGGCATTTTCAGATATTATGGGACTTCTGATTAACCCCTGAAGACACTATATGGCTACATGTCCAGAAACCTCCTCAATCAACAAAAGATCTGTCTAGTGCAAAACATTAGGGAGGAGGGGGATGCAGCTGCAGTATCTCTCTCTCTCTCTCTCTCTGTGTGACACTGCATATTGTGAGAGGAGAGGGGGAAGATGTGATTGGCTCTGAGAAAGCAGGAAAAAAAAGACCCAAAATTTCAGGCTGTGGTACAACTAATACACATCTACAGCAGCTTAAGGAGAGAAAACAATAGGTACACTTTAAGAGTTTTGCAGAATAAATAGACGTGAGAAGCATCAGACTGGGGTTCCTTGAGCCCACCAGATTATATGGTTTTGAGGGCCCACCCTTCATCTATATAGAACATGTCTACTTTTTATTTCATCATAGTCCTTGTTGTGGGCCCACCGGAGGATCCTCTGGTTCTCTGGTGGGCCAGTCCGAACCTGCATGTGAGGGAAATTGGAGTCCTGACATACATACTTTATTTATAACAAATACAATAAAAAAAATGTATAACCGTCGTGGAATAATTAAGTACAAACTTTGCAAGCAATTTTTCTGCTCTTCATTTTTTTTCATATTATAGACCTGTAATATGCAGAATCTGTTGGCATATGGTGCTCGCTACATTGCTCCCATTACAAATAGCTACCTTATTTTCTCATCTCAACCTATTTTCATTTTATATGACTAATCTCCTTTATGACTTCCCGGAGAACTGCATTACATTATATATCTGTGTATAATCGCCTGCTATCCCTTTGTTGCTAAGAGATAATCTGCAGTAATGCCGTGTCAGCATGTGCAGAATTGTCATTCTGGAATCTCTCGCCATTTTCATAACCCTTGAATTTCTGTGTAATTTATTTTGGGTCTTCCTTTCTTGGGTCCTTTGGCTAAGTGTCCCACACTGATCTGATGGAAGGTTAAGATCTTGAGTGTAGACCGGATTATATTTTCCAGTGTAATGAGAATTCATTAATCCCTTAGATCACTTAGATGCTGTGCCCCGGGGGATGGGAAAGGCAGTCATCTCTAAACGATAGCTGCATACACTCTTATCAGTAAACTCATTTTTCATGCAAGCAAAACTACAACAATCTAACATGTTTTGTCAATATCCACTGATTTTGAAGAAAATATTATCTTATTTATATGAGATATGATTGGGAGAGAATATGCTCTTTTAATGTTGCCATTAATTACACATGTATGATTATAATAGGTTTTCTAAAAGATTAACTGTAAATATTTGCAGCCGTAGATGAAGTACTGGAAATTGGGTGCTTAGCTGGTGATGGTATAGAAAGTTAAAGGAACACTCCGGGCAACTAATGCACTGTCTTATGCCTAGTACTTGGCAAGAGTGGGCATGACACAGGATTTCAGAAAACACCATAGGCAGAATCCCATTGTCATGCTGTGCCCCACAAGCTCGGCAATAGGGTTAAGAGTGTGTATGTTCTGCTTAGAAGGTCAATTTAACCCGTTAGTGACCGCCAAAACGCCTTTTCAGGTTTTACTATTAAAAAAACTAAATACAGTAAAAAAGTTACACATTTGATATTGCCGCGTCTGTAACGACCCCAACTATAAAGCTATTACATTATTTAACCCGCACGGTGAGCGCTGTAAAAAATAAAATAAAAAACAATGGAGAAATTGCTGTTTCCTGTGAATCCTGCCTTAAAAAAAACGTGATAAAAAGTCATCAAAAAGTTGCATCTACTCCAAAATTGTACCAATAAAAACTACAAGTCGTCCTGCAAAAAAAAAGCCCTCATACAACCGCATCAGCAGAACAATAAAAACGTTACGGCTCTTCAAATACAAATAATTTTGAAAAAAAAGTGTTTTTGCTGTGTAGAAGTAGTAAAAAATACAAAATCTATATAAATTTGGTATCGTTGCAATCCTAATAACCCGCTGAATACAATTATTGTGTTATTTATACCACACGGTAAACGGCGTCGATTTAGGACGCAAAAAAGCGTGCTGAAATGTCTCTTTTTTTCTATTCCCCCCCCCAAAAAAAAGTTAAGAAAAGTTAATCAATAATTATATGTACACCAAAATTGTGCTATTAAAAAAATACAAGACCTTATACAGCTATGTCGACGCAAAAATAAAAAAGCTATAGCTCTTGGAATGCGACGATGGAAAAATGTAAAAAACAGCCTGGTCATTAAGAAATAGGCTGGTCATTAAAGGGTTAAGATAGTCATAGACACAAGAGGGCTGTCAATTCTCCTTCCCAACTCCTCCAATAATATGAGACAAACAGGTGTGATATCTTTATAATGGGAGGGACGGAGATAGGTGGTTACCATCTGATACTGCTGATCTTGGTGAAATAATTGGATTGAAATGTAACCAATCAATCCCTGATTTTATATGCAAAATTCTTTCAGGAGGAGTCAAGGTTATCATGTGCATTAGAAAACTGCTACATCTGTATAAAGTTACTATATATATATATATATATATATATATATATATATATATATATATATATATATATATATATACTAAGTGTTTATGCATATCATATCAGATATAATAAAATAGTTGCAATTCCACCTGCATTACAATGATAACATTATGAGGATCTATAATGGCCACCCGTGGGTTTACTATGAGGTTGAGCTGTATAAGTCCTCACAGATACGTGTCCTGCTGGTGGACCTCCAGCAGAGCAGCTTTGTTCTGTAGAATCTTTATATAGTAACGGACACAATCTAATCCTATTATATCGCTACATGCTGCATATTCCTCATCCTATGAACAGTCATACAAAATAGTGGAAAGTATCATTAACATTATTTATTCTATTCTATTTTATTATTTTTGTTACACTACAGATATAGGAGCATGTATATGAAAACTAGTAGAAAGTGCCCATGCTCTGGATTAACAAATAAAAGCTGGGGTTGATTGGTTAGCATGGGCACATGGGCAACACCACTACTTATCATTTAAAGGGTTTGTCCACTTTTGACAATTCCATTTAAATTATAGAAACCTGCAGGAACCAGCTGTAATCTGTGGGAAAACCTGGCAGGAAGTTTTTCTGCAGCACCAAAACAGGATAAATTATATATTAGGTGGTGCACGTTAAATTCACTAGTGAGAGAGGCTCCCTGCAACTGCTCCGTACGTTGGTTAATAGATGAGGGTCCTGACTCCTGAAGCATGGACCCCCCTCTATTAGCCCAGATTTACCTAATACAATATTTAGGGTTATATAAATCCAAAAAAACATTTTAAATCAGTTTTGTATATCTAACTATAAAGATGATGGAGCAGTGTTTGATGCCTTCAGAGGCAGCTAATACATTTAGAAAATGTATCCTTCCTTACCTTTCCTCTTATCTCAACAAATCCTGAGATGTGTGGCGCGAGGTGACCGGCTTTGAAAAATAAAATGATGTTGCGATACTCCGTCACGAGATATCTAGGCTATATGTGTCTGTGTTTCTACCCAGTGGTTGGGATGTGAATTGCATCCTGGTTTTGCTAGCTTGTTGCTATATTGTATTGAATTTGGTTAATGTAAAATTGGAGTCCTTAACCAAAATCAAGCAAAGGTAAAAGTGGAAACATCTGTTCTAGGGCTCCCGTACAGTTAATAGGATATGGTGTAAGGGTTTCAACTGTGGGGTTCATGAGCTGGAACTCACTCAATTTTTGAGAACGAACATACAAAATTATTGCTTCATTAAAATCAATAGGAGTTGTAAGTAATGTAAGTTTTTGGAATATTCATCTACTTCAATGGAAGTTTACAATTTCAAGACCACATTAAGGCTAAGCATTTCTTCAGCTAAATGAACATTTATTTGAATATCTTTTCTTTGGGTTGTACAGGACATGCGAGTGAATCAATCGCCCCCACTCTCTTGTAAATGGGGTTGCATCATACAAAATGAATCTCATTTCTGCATGTAGGTGACAGATGCTCTTTAAGATCATAAGCTGGCACAAATGTTTTCAGTCTGAAACATCACATTAAAAATAAATAAATATGACTTCACGCTACTTGGCCTGGCACATGTGCTACACTCCATAGAGACTAGACATGTTGTTAATGTACGGGACTTCTGGCCAATCTGTTGTGTTTTTTTTTACTTTATTGTTTTCTATTTCACATTGAATTGACACAATTCCATTTGTGTCCTTGTTTTTATAACGTAAACCTAAATAGGCACTATCTGAAAAAGTATGCAAAGGGTATATAGTCATTTTTCGGGTAAGAACAAGCAATATTCATGTGCCACCACTCAGAACTATGAGTTCATACTGACTTCATGTGGAGCATTGATGGAGAATTCCCAGGAGCCAAGTAGTCAATGGACCTTACTGACCGCTTAAATATCAGGGCTGGACCAATACCAGGAGCCAGGTAATCAATGGGAAATTTGCGTCTAGCACCCTTTCTTTTTGGGCATTTTCTATTGATATCTATGGAAGATGTTACTGCCTGGCTACTGACAAAATAATTAAACTGGATCATGCTATGGTCTCTAGAAGTCTACAAACATATGTATGCCCCTGATATAGGGTTTCTGGGGGCAAGCAGATGTCTCACCCTTAGTGTTAGTTGTGCATCTACCTCGGTATGACCACCCTGAAACAAACCATGAACATATTAAGGATTCATACACAAAATACTATGATATGACTATGTATAAGTGTTCTGGTATATCAGATCTTAATCAAGAACCATTTAATAACCTGGACTTGTCAGTGTCCAACAATAGAAGTTAAAATCTCGGAATGCCTGAACATCGATATTAGTATCAGAATGTGAACTTGGAAAAATGTTTTTTCAAAATTTTAAATTGGATTTATAAGGCAGCCAATACATTTGGCTCATTTGTCATCAATGTATTCTGCCAAATGCCAAATTATTAGTCCTTATATTTATAATTATGTTAGTTTTTCCAATTACCCTTAGGCCTTTGAATATGGAGGGACTATGTAATAAATGGCTGTAATTCTTAATTGGTTAATCCAATATTTATGTTAAACCCTTTGAATAAAAGCTAAAAGTCTACTCTACACATCAATCACATCTTCGTTTCAAATCCATTGTGGTGTGTACAGAAGCTAAATTATGAAAATGATGTCACTGTCCAAATACTTCTGGACCCAACTGTAAATGCCACTTCCCTTTGACATGTAATGATGTCATCAATATTTTGTAGCTACTTTGTTCTGAATCTAGCAATGTTCTGATACTAGAATTGGCATAATTGTTTACCATTGTCCTATAACAAATTGGCTCAGATTTATTATTACTGTCTTAAACTAATACAGCTTAAAACTTCGACCAGACTGTCAGAAGATGCGTCAAATGTATTATAGTGGTGCACGCTGCATGACAAAATTTCTCTTCCTTACACCACCTCTGGGTTGGTTTAGACCAATATTTTGTGTCAACATTTTGGTGCAATTTTGACTCACTTTTTCATATTCTAGCCAAGCCCTCATATTTACACCCCTTTTTTAGACCCTTTCCTAAACTGTCTAGTGAGTGGATAAAAGTGTCTAAAACACATAATAAATCTGATGCATGGCATATATGCCAGTTTTTTGGCGCAAATTGAGCCAAAATTCTGGCTCATTTAGATTAATAAATCTCCCCTATTATGTCAGAGTGATAGCTATAGACTTCCGTTCACCCAGGGAAAATATTCAGTTTGCTGTCCTAGCCCTGTAAATTCTTTTGCCAAGGCAAAGTGGTTTGTTGGCAACCACTCCTGGAACCCAGCATATTGGGCATAAGCCCTGTTATCCACTTCCCCCAGCTACCCCATGCAGTAGGTTCTTATCAAGACAATCCTAGGCTAGCCACCATTTGAAGAAAACCAACGCTTCTATGTGGGATTCCCAGGATTCCAAGGAAATGTAATCCTAAAGTGCAGCTGTTGCTTGTGCAAATGTCTCAACTACAATAGTATACAACAATACCAGACCAAACATTATAGCATGATACAGTATCATTAAGTGACCGCTATGTGAGATGAGATATTAAAGGTGTATTCCCAACTTCGTCTGGTGCGGCGGCTGCAAGCTGCTGATTTCTGGCGAGCACTAGTAGAGATGGGACTCCCTCCATTATGTTCAAATGGAGTTACGGAAACAGCCAAGCAACCGCTGCGCGGCTGTTTCCTTATCTCCCATACAACAGAATGGAGAGAGCCGCACGCATGGGTGGCCCCGTCTCCAATAGTCCCCAACTGGGTGAAATGGGCGTCAGGTGACCCACATTCTTAATATAGGTGTGGATCCCAGAGCTGGGACCCACATCTATTAGACATTTATGGCATATCCTGTGAATATACCATAAAAATCTATGTTGAAAATGTTTAACCCATGTGGACCTCCTCAAACTGATCACAAAAGGCCACATTATCATACATGGTTTGGCTCTGATTAATTGGTTTAATAGAAACCACCTCCATGCAAGTGTAAAATTAGGGTGAAATGCTTAAAGAAAATGAAACTATGGCATTAAAAAAAGAGCAAAGTAGCAGAACATGACATGTTATGATTAATGAGTCGGAACTAAGTTGTTACCTTTAGATGTAATTTGTTCTAGACCAGTACCACTAAAGTAAAGAATTCATTACTACCCCGTCTGAAGCTTTTACCGGATAAACAGTTCACTATTAATTAACCAAGTTCCGTATAGACTGGCACAAAATTATTGATGCTACTTCTTAAGAGTTCCATGTTAATAAGAAATGTGTTCTTCCAATTATGTAGCTGTCATAGGTAGCAAAATTATGTAGCAGAAAATTAGCCATGAGCCGTATAATTAATTGCTTGGTAACATAAGAAAGATTAGATGGTACTTCTTGGAGAAAATCCTTGTATCTTCTTAAGAGACATCTCCTTTTTTATAGGTTTTGTATGGTCTTGTTGAATGTATTTATTATCTCGTGAATTGCATATAGAGTCAGATCTTAATGCAAATTGTATCACTTGGACTTTTCAGTATAGCAGACAGGAACAGCAACTTATCCCTATAATGCATAATTATAGAAGTAATGAACATAAACCCAATGTGACCCATTCACCTTCTGAAAGCAGAGATTTTAATCACCTAAATTATGTTTCTATTTAGGTTAATGGAAGGTTAAGCTGTTGAGCAATAAGCTGGGATTACGATACAACAAGGATACTCTTCTTTTTAACGTATCCTGTGGCCTTAACCAGAGATGTGCACAGAGGTGAGGGGGCCCCAAAGCAAATATTTAAATGGGGCCCCTTCTCATACTACTTAACATTACCACACCTGTAACCACTTGGAATGGGAGATTTTAGTGCTTGTTCGACCTGTATCTCCTTTCAAGGATCATTGGGTCTATTGGCCAAAACCTAGTCTGGTAACGTTCCAGAGCTGATAGAGAAGGGATTCCTGCACAAGTTGTCATGAGGTTCTCTGAGTTTGCCCACTCCAAACTATCCAGAACCAATTTATTATACTACACATTAAAACCTAAAGATATTGCATACTTACACAGATGTTTGTTTGTCTCATGCAGTTAGGCACGATTACCATTTGACAGCCCATAAGTCCTGCTGGTCCAGCAATTCCCTAATCGCATGAGTAAAGAGAAACAGAACAGTAGTATTGAAATAATAGGAGCTGGATAATGATCTAGGTTTCTTCTTTATTTTTCTAGACTATTGGAATTTGGTTATATTCGCCTTTGTCATCACAATTGATCAAATTTCAGATGCACTGCACCAAGTTTGTCGGATAAAGAAGAGCTGATTTTGGCAGATGTAGCAATGATGTAACAATGGGTTATTTTAGGTTTTACAAGTAAACCTACTGTATTTTCTTACCTCCAAAGGCGTAGCTAAAAGCTCAGAGGCCCTGGTGCAAAAGTTCAGCTTGGGCCCACCTCCAACCCGCGTTACAGAAACCCCATTTACATGCATGGCATGCCTATTGTCATCGGAATCTATGCATATTTTAGCATGTAATCTGCACCCAAATCCACGTCAATTCCGACACACGTGAACAGGGCCGTAGGGTGAGTTTATAAAAACTTTCCTGCAGATTTTGCTGGGGATCTGCATGCCCGTAGGGTAATATCACAAGTAGCAAGAAAACCCAGATATGATAAGAGCTGCAGGATGAAGCTAGTAGTCCGTGGATTATTTGAAATGATTACTTTATTGATAATTACTAAGCGTTACAGCACCGGACCGCAATGGCGTATCATCATTGGGCATTTTGAGCGGCCGCCCAAGGCCTGAGGCTCCTGGGGGACTCATGGCCGCCCCAAGTACAATGCGTTTTTGCCACGATTTTGCAACGAATCGCGGCAAAAACCGTGACAAAATGGCATTGTATATATCCTGTAAAGGACCTGCAGACATAAAGGTCACATGACCTTTTGTCTGCAGTTCTTGTTACTGATTAGAGACCTGCTGGTCACATGACTGCAGGTCATAGATCAGCAGCAAGAGAGAAGACCGTGAGGTGAGGAGAGCTGCGAGGTAAGTATAAGAGGATCGTGGGTTTGTTTAAGGGGTCTGGGGTCTGCGTTTAGGGGGTCTGTGTTTAGGGGGTCTGTATTAGTTTAAGGGGTCTGCATTTAGGGGGTCTGTAGTAGTTTAAGGGATCTGGTACGGGGTCTGTATTTAGGGGGTCTGGGGTCTGTATTAGTTTAAGGGGTCTGTATTTAGGGGGTCTATAGTAGTTTAATGGGTCTGGTCTGGGGTCTGTATTTAGGAGGTCTGGGGTCTGTGTTAGTTTATGGGGTCTGTATTTAGGGGACCTTGCCTGGGGTCTGTATTAGTTTAGGGGGTCTTGTCTGTGGTCTGTATTAGTTTATGATGTCTGTATTTAGGCTACCTGGTCTCGAGTCTGTATTAGTTTAGGGGGTCTGGTCTGGGGTCATTATTTAGTTTAGGGAGTCAGGTCTGGGGTTTGTATTTAAGGGTCTGGTCTAGTGTCTGTATTCGTTTATGGGGTCTGTATTTAGGAGCCCTGGTCTGGGGTCTGTGTTGGTTTAGGGAGTCAGGTCTGGGGTCTTTATTTAGGGGTCTGGTCTGGGGTCTATTAGTTTATGGGGTCTGTATTTAGGGAGTCAGGTCTGGGGTCATTATTAGTTTAGGGGGTCAGGTCTGGGGTCTGTATTTAGGGGTCTGGGGTCTGTATTAGTTTAGGGGGTCAGGTCTGAGGTCTGTATTTAGTGGTCTGGTCTGGGGTCTATTAGTTTATGGGGTCTGTATTAGTTTAGGGAGTCAGGTCTTGGGTCATTTATTAGTTTACAGGGTCAGGTTTGGGGTCTGTATTTAGGGGTCTGGTCTGAGGTCTGTATTTAGGTGCTTGTTGTGGGGTCTGTATTTATTTAGGGTGCTTGTTCTGGGGTCTGTATTTGTTTAGGGGGGCTGGTCTGGGGACTGCAATAGTTTAGAAGGTCTGGGGTCTGTATGTATTCTAATTTATTAGTCTGAGTAAAAGGGGTTGTCTGGGCACTTGTATAGGTTATCAGTATGACAACCGCTTTAATGTATGGTTCTGGGCCTTGGTGTCAGAATTTTTGTGTTTCTTTAGAGGCTGGAAATAGCTGCAGAAGCGAGGAGCAAAGATGTCTCATAAGGAGAAGTCGCCATAACGGTCTGCATCAGATGTAGATGAAAAGAGAACGACTCCCACCAGAGAAGAAGTCACTTGTGAGTCACTGGATCTATAGAGGATCTGTCCGCTCTCCTGACATGTTTGTTGTAGGAAATCCTTGTATTCCACATAGTCTTTGCGTACCCAGGACTAATCGACAAATTGTGTGTTACCATTCCCATTGTCAGGAGGATGTGTCGCATCACAGTGTGATACAGTCAGCGATGGTTGTAGACCGTCAGTATGTAGGGACAAATCCCTTTGACAAGGGGAATCGTAACACCCATTTGTCAATGCTCTCACAGAAAGGTGGTGTATACTATAGACACAGCAGAGCGGCGGTGGGGAAGGGGGGTCCAAGTTTGTGGAACAGCCCAGGGCCTATGGTCTACTTAATCCGCCTCTGCTGGACTGTAATCATGCACCTGATGAAGGCATTGGTTCGGTGCCTTAACTTTTAGTATTTATCAATAAAGTAATAATTTAAAGGACTACTGGCTTCATTCTGCAGCGCTCATCATAGCTGTGTTTTCTTGCTACTTGTGATATTAGGGTATACAGTATTCACTGTGCGGTGAAATTGGATTTTTTTTTGCCGCAATTTTCACAAAATCACAGCACAGAGACCAGGAGGGATGAAGGGATGAATGGATGGAGGGATTATGTGATGGAGTGATGGAGGGACGAAGGGATAGAGGGATGAGGGGATGGAGTGATGGAGGATTTCCCGTTCAGGCAAACGTTGTAGGTCTCAACAGGACTCCACCGACTTAGCATTTATCGACTATCCATTGGTTAGGAGATAAATCCTTCTTACTGAAATACCCCTTTAACCCTATTTACTGATAAGATGGTTACCAGTACTGTTATAATTATTTAATGGACCTAACATTCTATTGATGAATCAGGAGGATCAGGATGAAAAGTGTCTATAGCTTCTTTGCAGTTAGAGTGTGCTGTAGTGTATATGAGTACGACTATGTTGCTTTGTACAATTTTATGGCATCTCATGGAGCATGATGCCTCTTTATCATATTGTAATGTTGCATTTATACAAAATCCGATAGAGAAACAAATGTGTATGACTCCATATGAAATAGGAGGTACAAAATGGCCTCATAAAAGCTCCATACAACTCTGGGGATGCCCTGATCCGTAGTATGCTTGTGTGACTGAACCCTCAGTAAGAAATCTATGGGAGCCCACTCATATTGATATTCATGTATTTTCTTTGCTTGTTATTCCACCAGATGAAAATACTGGGTTGTTTTAACATAAAAATTGAAATTTTACGTAACACTGATAACACCAAGTTTACAATATATAAGATAAAATGAGCATGTCAATTATATTCAGCAAGATGCTTTGTAGAGAAATTCACCACTACGTATAATAACATGGACGCTAGCAAAAAAAAAAATAATGGTAAACGCTTTTGCAATCAGTTGTTCCCACTGTTTAATGTCCAGTAATGGGAGTACAGTACTCATTATACTGCCGGTCCATTTAATGAATATCTCTCGCAATGATGTAAAATTGTATTGTATGATGAATACATTCACTTCCAGCAGAGAATGTAATGAAAAGCAAACAGCACGCTAGGTCCCCGGTGACCACTTACAGGTGAATATGGGATGTTTGCATCTCCAACAAACCAAGTAAGCGGATTTGAAGCTTGAAAGTAAGACAGTCATCAAGTATATTAATTTAGCATTTAGTATCACATTGAGCATTAAAACCATAGGCGCTCCATTGGAAACTCTTGGTAATACCATGGTGGACATCCCATTTACTCTAGATGGCTCCGACTAAGCGTGTAAAATAAGTATCATGCTGGTGCCACCCGGGGAAGGCTAAAAGCCAATGTGAATGGTAGTTAATAAAGCTGATGAGAACAAGATATTGTATTTGCTCTTTATTACATACACTGGTAAAATTTCAACTTATTGGAAAGAATTTACTGACGCACTAAAGTGTGCTGGAGTACAATGCAGCAAATATCAGAGGTTCATGCCTCTTCATAAATTTGGCGCATCTTTGGGTATCCATGCGCCAGAAATTCAAAACTATAACAAGATTTGCGACAAAGGGGGGAATTTCTCAACTTTTCTACGGCAGTATTCTGGCAAAGAAAAATTGCAAATGCATGAAAAGTCAATTTTTTTTTTAGCTTTTGATGCATTTACAATGCTCACGCCATTTTTTAAAAAAGTGGGTGGAGCATAGTCAAAAGGACAGGGTCATCTGCGGCCCTGACACATTTACTTTAATTTACGCCAGAAAATGGCGTAAATTATAGGGAATATATACATCAGCTCGCACACGGACAGCAGACAATGCGACTAATTTATAAAGAGGAGTCTGCCTCCTAATAACTTAGCAGTATCTTACTTTTGGGGCTTCATATTAAGACTGGCGTATGAAACGCCAGCCTTAGTAAATCTGCACCATAATTAAAGCCAATTTCTGGTGTAAGTAATAGTCAATCTGTCATTCCAGGGGAGGCCCTGACCCTCCCTCTAACCCCACCCACTTTTCGTGGCAGTTTAGAAAAGCAGCAACAGGTGTATAAAAGTGGAAAATTTGCAACTTTCTCCGCCATAAACGTGGAGTAAAGCCTTAGATAAACTCCTTCTATTGCTTCTTGTCCTCTTTCTATTCTTGATTCCATAGAGCAGGTCAAACTCATATAGAGTTATATAATATAGTAACAGTGGACAATATAGTATTGTGATTGTAGGTGATAGTATTATATAGCATTGTAGGCATAGTATATATTCTTCGGGTGCAGATTTAATGTTCAGCTCGTAATATCACACAATGGCGAGTGAAATAAACAGAAGTCTAATTGGATCCAGGCGTCCTAGGCAAATCAACTAGGAATAAAACGAATGCCAGTTGCAAATTTCTCAATGCTTGTTGATATTGCTGCTTTCAGGATAGTCGGGGGCGCTCGATTATACTCCCACCGAGACAAGATTATATTTGCTTATTAGACTTTTAAGTTGCAGGTCCGGTGTTGTGTAGACCTAGCATGTGTTATCAGACAGCAGGAACCATTAACACTGCCTGAACAGCTCTCTCTCTGCGGGGTCAATTAAAGACATCAGGGGTCGGACAGGTTCCTGTCTGCGCTAACTATGCTCTGCAGGGGATGGATGCAGACACCGTGTTACATGTTGGATATTGTGCTCTAATCAGGTCTGTTCTGAATATTTGCCCCTACACGGATCCCGTATAACTATAGATTATACTGGGCAGAAGCATCACAGATTAAATATTTATACCAATATCATTTACACATATCACTCTCTAAAAGACACCAAGTTTGTTTTATTTTCAAAATTCAAATATTTTGAGATTATTTAGATCAGTTACTATTACTATTATAACTTTGTTATTATTATAGTCTATGGGAAAAAATAGCAAAAATAATCACATTAATAATAATTTCAACTAGACTTATCCGCTCATAATGACTGGCTGCACCATGTAATAGTGCATAGAACATGGAAGGTATTTTAACATTATCGCAATCCGCCAACATTCATTTATTATAATGCATTTATCGAAACATTCACTGTATGGAAATCGGAGCGGGTCCTTATACAGAGCCCATTCTTGCCCCCTATTGACAACCGCCCCGTGTTCATTTCTGAGAACGCCTCATCCCCAAATCCTCAGAGGCTTGTTATTGGACTGTGGGCATCAAGCCCTCTGAAAAGAATAGAGGAGATTTACCAAAACTAATGCAAACCAAAAAAGGTGGCGTTCCACCCTCTAACTCAATTTTTTTTGTCAGACAGTTTGGGTTGACAGACCCAGATTAATTACTAGAAAATCAATTGCTCCTGTAGGAATAATACTAACAATACTACATAGGAATCTGGAGGTTATACTTATATGTGTATAATATTTTAAGGGGAGCCATGACATATACACAATAGACTCTAACTAGTGGACCATCTACAAAAAAAAATAAAAAAAAAATATCCTTTTATTAATTTATATGTTTTGTTATCTATGTGATCCCCAACCAGTAGCTCATGTGCTTCTCGCCCCCTGTATGTGGTTCTCCTGCTGGTGGTGACTTTCAGTTGTACCCAAATAGCACCAAAGATTACAATATTACTGAGAATTAGCTCTGGAGTCACACATGCTGATCATTGTATTTGCGCCTTTTTGTTGGACATTTTACTCCTGAATAGTGTTTAATCTACTGTGTGACATTTATTGTTAACCATTCGTACAGAATTTAGAGCCTTTATGTTCTTTTGGTCTCCATCGGGCTGGTATGTCAGTATATCTTGTTCTTTTGAAGGATGGAATAGCATAGACGACTACGCCAACCCATCCCACAAAAAAAAAACAACCTTGCAGTATACTTTTTTTTAACATGGGAGGCTATGAGTGACGTTGCGACTGTATGGCATTTGTAACAGGTTTACACGTATATGGACAGTGATGTCCGAAACATCCCCAATGATGGACTTCCGGGGCAGAAGAAGCATCAGGAAGCACTCTGCCCAGTGAAGATCCTGACGTTACTGTCCAAATGTAAACAGTGACGTCAGGAGCTTCCCCAGGGCCGGAGTCCCCAGGCAGGGGGCTGTTCTGGCAAAGTATCCTACCGTATGCCTATACAGTGGGATATGTTGCAGCCTTTTGTCTGAGGTATACGTCGGGAGTCTTTCGATGTATACCTCCGACTCAAGGCAATATCAAGATGTGAAGGGGGCCTTACCAGTCATGGGCAGTAGCGCATCTTATTCATTTATCAGCTGTTGTTTTAGGCCATAATATAACACGCTTGAAATAAGCTAAGAAGACCGGAGATCTTGAAGGTTGACGAAGGAGTAATATATCGAATTGATGTAGTCCTGAATCATTCCCGGGGAGGCTAAGATGTCTAACAATGTATCAGCTTCAATGCGGGTATCCGTCTTCAGAAGCAGGTCAACACAGCTTCCCAGAACTCCTAAATGGCAAATCTGCCTGGTTACATCATCTGCTCCTATGTTGCTACAAAACTAGGCTGAATTGACATTCAGGGTCGGGTGACAACCGATGTTGGAGCAGTAACGAGGCCATTATCAGTTTTTCACACTTTTCCAAAACAGGACACAAAGAGCTATACCTAAGACATGTCTGAGGGGAATTTTTAATAACTTGATGGAGAAGGACGATTCAAGGACTTATATTTACTAAGGACTGTTTTTAATTTCAGGCAGAAGTGCTCAAGTGTTGTGTGAACATTTGTTATATTATACGCTGTAAATCACTTCACTGCACCCGTTGTACGAGACAGCCATGTTGTGCCACGCCTGCCTGCCTCCAGTTACCATGGAAACCGCGCTGGACGTCTGCCAAATGGAATGTTTGCAAAACATTAAGGGGCGTGTTATGCACAACATTCCAATATCCGTCGCTCGCGACCTTCCCTGCAGTTCTGGCGCGCCAGATGGGACAGGACGCCATTAAGACAACAGACACTCCCCCAATTTTTGTTCTGGGAATAGGATACCAAACTTGAAAATAATAACCGATATCAATGACATGGAAATTATTTATGGTAAATTTATTTTTAATTACAATTATTCTCATTATGGATTATCATTTCCCTTAAATCTGATCACCATGCAAATGTATTCCATTTTGGAAGCACTTAAATGATAATATAACAATTTTTTGTTTTATAAGATATTACGGTAATGAAGCCGTTACCTCTCAGTGTGCATGTTAATGAGTTTTAACTATCATTTTAATGAACACTGTATTAGCATAAACCCAAAGATCAGACAGTGTTGAATTTCTTGGGAGGTAAAAAAAAAAAAGTTCATTAAGAGTTAATTATGTTGTTTAGGCAGGAGTATAATTCAATTTGATATACAGTCAACATTCCGTCATTATATTTACGAGTGGATTTAATTGAGATAATTTAATTTTCAGATTGTCAAACTACAGAGAACTTTTTTTATCACTTTTGTGAAAAGATGCCAAGATTTTTTTATTTATTTATATTTTATATTTATATATTTTTTTCCCCCTCTTGCAATTCCACGTCTATTGGGATTCATCTGCGGTCATTTTATATGATTTAACCTTCCTATAGAGAGAAATTCACTGACTGGTAGATTTACTGGAGCGTATTCTGCTACTTCTGTAAAAGGAATTATGTAGATTTGTACAAAGTGAACTTCACAGCTTTTAAATCACTACAATTAGCATTTTAGTAAATAAAACCCTTAGGGTTAGATGCATTAAATGCGGTTTGTTAATTTAATGGCAGAATTGTGCATCTAGACTTGTAGAGGGACTCTGGGTGATCAAGTAAATTGTCCACAAGTGACACTATAAGGATATAACATAATGGGAAGGGTCAGGCCTAGGGGAGCAGATTTGCGAGGGAGGCATTATGTTTACTTTCACATTTATTTTTACATAACTGTTATCTTTTTGTTGTTGTTTTCATTAAAAACAAATCTAAAATTTGAAGCATTAGGACTCTCTTCACACTGGTGCTGGTTTTAGTCAGGTTTCTGGTATGTTTGAAGGCAAGAATAGTAGCCCTCTGAGCCATTAAGAAAACATTTACTTTTAACAAAATTCTTTCAATCACCACTAGTGGGAGCTCACTGCATACTGATTTATAATTGAGTTCTATGGGATCTGTTATGAAGTGGGCTCCCCCTAGTGGTGGCTTTAGGCAGTTTGAATTTTAAAAAAATATGGCTATGCTTACACTGCTGTCAGAGGATCTGTACTGTCTCATGGCTTCCGTTCAGAAGAACGATACAAAAAGCAGCCCAGCCGCGTACTGTGCTGCACAAAATAATTTCCTTATTTGCCCACAAACTCTGGCAATTGAATCACTGCTGCGGTGCATACCCGCTGAGGCTGCGGCACATGCCCTCTTTGTTATCTGTGCCACGCCTTGAAAACCCGCTAACCTAGACCAAAATCAATTATATATTAGGTGCTAAACCACTAAAGACCAATGTTCCCTCTAAGTATGGCAGCTCCAGAGCGGGACAGTTAGGGAGCAGGGCAAGTCTCCATCAATGGTGGGCGATCTGATGACCAAAAGTAATACCCCCAGTAAACGCTAATATAGTGACTAAATAAGAGAATAAGAAAACTTATTTTGAATTAGTTTTAATTACTTTTTTAAATACTATAATATCACAAGTCCACCAGTACAATAGACAGTTATAAACACCAATTATAGGCATCAATGAAAGAATCCCTCTCTTACACCACTCTCCCTGTAGACATCGCCACACAGACCCCTGTAGATAGCGCCACACAGACCCCCTGTAGATAGCGTCACACCCCTTCCCTGTAGATACGGCCTTACACAGCCCCCCGTAGATAGCTCCACACAGCCCCCTGTAGATAGTGCCACACAGGCCACCTGTAGAAAGTGCCACACAGCCCCCCTGTAGATAGCGCCTGACAGCCCCCTGTAGATAGCGCCACAGCCCCCTTGTAGATAGCGTCACGCAGCCTCCTGTAGATAATGCCATACAGCTCCCTTGTATATACTGCCACACAGCAATCTCCACTCCCCTTGTATATACTGCCACACAGCAATCCCCCCTCCACTTGTATATACTGCCACACAGCAATCCACCTCCCCTTGTATATACTGCCACACAGCAATCCCCCTCTCCTTGTATATACTGCCAAACAGCAATCCCCCTTCCCCTTGTATATACTGCCACACAGCAATCCCCCCTCCCCTTGTATATACTGCCACACAGCAATCCCCCTCCCCTTGTATATACTGCCACACAGCAATCCCCCCTCCCCTTGTATATACTGCCACACAGCAATCCCCCTCCCCTTGTATATACTGCCACACAGCCGCCTTCCCTTGTATATCATGCTACACAGCAATCCCCCCCCTGTATATAGTGCTATGCAGCCCCCCTCTCCCCTTGTATATACTGCCACACAGAAATCCCCCCTCCCCTTGTATATGGTGCTACACAGCAATCCCCCCCTCATATATAGTGCTACGCAGCCCCCTCTCTTCTTGTATATACTGCCACACAGCAATCCCCCTTCCCTTGTATATGGTGCTACACAGACCCCCCCTGTATATAGTGCTACACAGCCCCCCTCTCCCCTTGTATATGGTGCTACACAGCAATCCCCTGTATATACTGCCACACAGCAATCCCCTGTATATACTGTCACACAGCAATCCCCCCTCCCCTTGTATATACTGCCACACAGCCCCCCCTACACTTGTATATACTGGCACACAGCAATCTCCCCTCCCCTTGTATATGGTGCTACACAGCAATCCCCCTGTATATAGTGCTACACAGCCACCGCACGTCATCACGGCAGCCTGCGCAGGGAGTCTTCCCAGCACCTTATAGCATGCAGGCCTAACGTGGCCTGCAGCCTATAGTATTCATTTCTATGTGTTTCCTAAGGGCACACATACAAGTGAATGTGGCTTTCGCTAGCACCGGAGCCCCCTCCGGTGCCAGTGACGCCACTGCATGCACCCGTGACAGTGCGCAGGCTTTAAACTTTAGTGAGCGGGCGGACTGTGGAAGGTGCGCGGCCGTGCAGCCAGGCACGTTATAGGGAACCCTTCTCCAGACCATAGGAATACTATTATATCTAAATTGTATATTAATAAGTAAGGATGAATTAATAGAACAGCTTTTATTTAGCTGATAAAAGTGGAGCATCTAAAATTTTTTTATACAGACTGACATACAAAACAAAGTGGTCTCAATGATTGATAGGGTTACAGTTTCATTATGTAGTACAGTGGACGAGTATTGGTGAGTCCAATGGAGATCACACAGTGGGGCTGCTGCTATGTCCTGCATACAAACTAGGTTTGCCCTCTATTTGGTAATATTCCGGGCAGCCGTTCTTAAAAGAACAACCCTATTATCGCCGGACCCTATCTGCTCTAAACTGTTCCCTAGACATGTAGAGTAGTGGTATAACAATTCTAGTATTTGGCCACTGCCAAATACTAAAATTGTTATACCGCTACTCTACACGTCTCCCTGACAAGCCAGACGCAATTGGCAAAAAGCGAAGGAGCAGAAACATTAGCGATAGTGAACAATTTAGGGTAGATGGGGTCAGGTTCCGGCGGTAATAGGGTTGTTCTTTTCAGAATGGGTGCCTGGAATATTACCAATTAGAGGGCAAGCCTAAATCGTATGCAGGAGATAGCTGTAGCAACACTGTGCGATCTCCATAGGACTCACCAATACTCGTCCGCAGTACTACATAATGAAACCATAACCCTATCGATCATTGAAACCACTTTGTTTTGTATGTCAGTCTGTATAAGAAAATTTATGATACTCCACTTTTATCAGCAAAATAAAAGTTTAGTTTTATTAATTAATCCCTCCTTATTGAAATACAATTTACAAAATTGGAAGGAATAACCGGGAACCAGCCCGTTGCTTAAACCTGGGAATCAAATACTATTTCTTACCCTGAAACAACCCTTCATAAATATGAGTGAGCTTTGCCATCTCTGTCCTGGGCACAAAATGCATTTGGTAACCCCCTTTAAATAATGTAAACCATGACCGTAGTGTGAACAGAGACTTGTTGCTACATTTATGATTTACAGATGATATTTGAGGTGTTGTGGAGCCGCTAAGTTACATTGTCAGGATTGCGTCATGGACTGTTTACCAACATAAAACCTCTGGCTGCATATGAACAAGACCTAAAGTGTCGTGGCTTGGAAATCTTGTGATGTCTTTAAGAGATGACATTGTTATGTTTTCTACCAGGTCTTCTTTTGCACTGCCTTAACTCTTTTATGTATGTTTTTATTTTTCTACCATTTTAATCTAGAGCTGTTGATGCATTCATGTAGAGTAGCCCCAGATTTCATTTAAAGTAAAACCCTGGAAGATTAATTATATGCTGTAGCAATAATTTATACAATGTTATGTGCAGAACTAGTGCTCAGAGCTGTTATTAATAAGACCAGCAGTATAACAATGATAGATGGCCCACGGACGACTACAGACAGAAGCAACGTATGCTGTTTGGGCTGGAGTTCATCATGTATGGAACATTATTTGTTTTTACTGCTTCATATTATACCTGCAGTATATGGAGGGCTACAATACATGAGATAGATAGATAGATAGATAGATAGATAGATAGATAGATAGATAGATAGATAGATAGATAGATAGATAGATAGATGATAGATAGATAGATAGATAGATAGATAGATAGATAGATAGATAGATAGATAGATAGATAGATAGATAGATAGATAGATAGATAGATAATAGATAGATAGATAATAGATAGATAGATAGATAGATAGATAGATAGATAGATAGATAGATAGATAGATAGATAGATAGATAGATAGATATGAGATAGATAGATATAGATAGATAGATAGATAGATAGATAGATAGATAGATAGATAGATAGATAGATAGATAGATAGATAGATAGATAGATAGATAGATAGATAGATAGATAGATAGATAGATAGATAGATAGATATGGTTGGGATCTGTTTGTATTGGGCTTGAGGTTGGCCATGAAAATGTTGATACTGTTCAAATTAAAATTCCATGCTTGGCTTTAGTTCACCTTGGATCAGGCTTTTCACGCTATCCTTGTGTGGATTCCCAGGCTCTGACACTGGACTGCATTCACTGCAGCACTAAAGAGCCGAGTAGCTTCACCTGTACTAATTTGGGCTAGGGGAAACCCTGTACTGGAGCGAGCAGGGAATGGCAAGTCCCTCTACCAAACCTGCTTGCCATTCCAGAAAATTCCAGACCCGGAAAGAAGACTTCGCAAAAAGCCTCAGCATACAAATTTTTGCTGAGAAACCCAACTTTCCTGGATTTCTCATTTCACCCATCTTACAAATGTTCACATTTCTGAGTGACACTTCTAATACTGAACAATTTTGGTCTACATTATTATTTTATGATTTAAGGTAATCCTCTAAAACATTGCATTACAAAAAGATAGAAATAAAAGAGCAAAAAACTAGAAACTATTAAGATAAAAGCGCATTTCTTATTTCCTTACTGAAGCCTCGCAGCCGTGGTTGTGAACACTGAGGTCTGCCCCCCAGGGAAGGTTATTTATAAGTAAATTCAAGAGAGACTACTGTAAATGTTGTTGTTTCAAGTGCTGAATTGCATATAAGTGGCTATTTTCCAAACTCACCGAGTGATCCTTCACATTTGCAGCCATCGTGTTCCGGATAAATAGAATACAATAAATCAGCTGTGCAGCTAACAAGATTGTGTTGTGTCCCTTTGCTGGTGGACACGGACATATGCTTGGTGGATATAGAGCGGCAAAGTCGAAAAAATTATATAATTAGACTTACAGTTTCTTTAGGGATTTGAAAAAATGTGAATGCAAAAACCGCGGCAAAAGACGGCTAAAATGGCCTCCCATTGATTTCAATGGGAGTTGGAGGCGTTTTTTTCCCCCTGCGAGCACAAGAAAACGCTCGCAGGAACAAGAAGTGACATGCCCTATCTTGAGGCGTTTTCCGTCTCAAAAACCCCATTGAAATCAATAGGAGATGGAAAAAAATGCCGCGAACGCCTGCAGCGTTTTTTTGACACGTTTTATGGCAAACACTGCTCGCAGATTTTTCTTTTGCCTGTTGAAGCAAGAGGTAAAAAAAAGCGGCAAAAATTGCCTATGGTGCAAAACCACTCAATAAAAACGGAGCTGATTTTTACAGGCACAATTTTCTGCCTGAAAAAATCTCTGTGCGAACAGTGCCATACACTGTCATAGAATGGTTTAATATATATATATTCTGTTCCTGGCCTGACATATATGTATAGTGCACCTCAATTGAATTTTTTCATTTACATGTTTGTAAACAATATATGTATAAGGATCGGACACTGATTTAGAGGGTGATGATTATACAGAGATAAGCAGTGCCACATATACTGCTTATTGCATCCTGCCAGTCGTTTGCAGGTGACCTTTGCAGAAAAACCTTCTCCTGTACCAACAACTAATTGATTGACATATAGCGCTCCCACTTTCTTTAAGAAGAGGTTCTTAAGCAGCTGCAGGGTGTAGTACACAACTCTGTGTCTGAGCTGCTGCAGAAGATATAAATACAGTTGCTGCAGACGCTTTGTATGGAAATGATGAGGGCATTCTATATTATTCACTGGTATGTATTCATTGTTATGTTCTTATGGATTCATTTACGTTATTTAAAGATTAGTTGAACCCTAAAAACTTGGATAAAATATCACGCTACTTATTAGTATCCCCCTGGGGTGATCTGAATGACTATCCAATAGGAAGGCAGATCTCATTACGTTTCTTATTTACTAATGGGACCTGTAAGATTTGGGGCCGGTTTTGATTTCCCCTGGGGTTAACACACAGATAATTGTACCTGTAACTATCTCGGGACTAAAATACACTCCAAGGAGTTCACAAGAAAAGGGGTTATTTCCACTAATCCGACAGGCCTGGGGATCGCTGCCGTTAAATCAAGCTTTCTTGTCATTTGTGTACACAAACATTGCCATATTGAAAGCATACAGAGTGAAATCGTGATTGGAAATGGAACGTGTCGCCTTCAGCACCTGACGGGATTTGGAACAGATCACTTTCCAGCTGCTGTGATACAGTATATATTTAAGGGTTTCAGAATCATTTAAATTTCGTCCTTAGGAAATTTGCATTCATAAAAACTGCTTGGATATGCTTATTGCTTCCTCTTCTTGTGGTGAGCTGTCAAAACACAGTGATGCTCTGCAAGATTTATAGTAAATGGGTAATGAGATTGCTGAATGTTAACTGCAGCTTTCAGATTTCATTACTGCATGGGGGATGGAGGAGAGTTTACTAATGTACAGACTTGAGCAGCACGATAGAAGAAGTTTAGATTCAATTGAGGTGTTTAAACATAAATAAGTTTGATAGGACAATGTACAGTCTATATTGATGAATGCAGCGGCACCGCATGCGAATAAGAAAATTGTGAGTAATATTGGAGCACTCCTAGGGATTAGGCTTAATCTTTGTTTTAAGTAGAAATGAAAAATGTGTATGGAAGCCTGCATCATGTTTTACTGCAGTTAAAGTGTGCTGATAATAAAGTTTTCTAAAATAACTTTTAATAGGGTTGTCTCTTCCGGACAATCCTTTTTGTTAGAAGGCCCCCAATGATAAACTGATTACTGGAATCCCCAGCGATCAGTTTTAATCTGGAGGAAGCATGTTTTCAAATTCCCTGCAGCACCACTACAGGGGAAATGAAGCATTACACAGTTCCCATTGAAAACAATAGGCCGACGAGCCAGGTCCTCCGAAGCAAGAGATGCTCTTTGTAGCCAACATTCTCCAACGTTAGCAATGAATGTGTGGACATGCACTGGATTGAACGGCTTCCTAGCACAAACAGTTGATGGAGAGAGCTCTCAGTAGCAATATCCCCCCCTCAATACACAACAGCTTGAAGACAGACCCAAAAGTTAAGATCCCCTTTCAATTCGGTTAATATAATGTAACTTCTGTGGATAGGAGTTATAACATGTCCACACTTAAACTATGCATGGAAGCCAGAATTGATTGCCATTAAAAGAGCAAGCATTGGTTGACAGGGTAGAGCCTGAATGTCTCTTTATATTGTATATTTCCTTTGGAGAGGTTTCAAAGCAAACTTTGGGGGCAGTGGTCTTCAACCTGTGGATCTCCAGCTGTTGAAAAACTAAGATTCACAGCAGGACATGCTAGGAGTTGTAGTTTTGCCAAAAACTGGAGAGCCGCAGGTTGGGAACTACTTCCTTAGTTTATGATCATATGAACATATTCTCGTGGACCACAGTTGTTTGGATTGGGTGGGCTGTTATGTTTACGTATGCCCTGTACATGGGCTATAAATACATGCATATGGATTACCGTATGTATATGTCTCTTATTTATGGATAAGACGTAAGGAGACAAATTCCTCCTCCCCTCTTCACCCATGTGCTATGGTCCCCCAGGTGAGCAGATCCATCCACCGTAAGCAATATGCTCTGAGAATAAACAACGCAGCTGTAGCTACGTGACTATGACATCCGAAAAGAAGATGTCTGCAGTGGAGAACCTGTGTAATGATTGGGCTCTATTTGCATGTTCTAGTTTTCACAGATCAGCCTTGGTACAATAGTTACAATAAAATCTATGACTTATATTTCCAGCCTTTATTCATTTTATCTGTTGGAATCGGTTCATGTTCAATGTATTTTGCACTAAAACACCGAGATGAGCTGCGATTCGTGACTTGGCAAACGCTATATCAAAGGTGCTTCCTGGCTTTATTGTTCATAAAAAGTAGAGTCCTTGGTGTAGCGTGAATGATCCCCTGTGTGTGACAATTCCAGGCATGATACAATGATTAAAACAAGAAAGGAGAACTCTATGAGCTCGAAATATACACAGAAATGCTCTGTACCATTCATTTCCCAGAACACAGGCTGCTGCTGCTTTAAAATTAATAAATGCCCTTTATGTGAAAAATGTTATGTGTCCTAAATCTGTCAAAAAGCCCCTACATAAGGTTTCTACTTCTCCCTCTATAATAATGATAAATTTCACACCATATAATGAGACCAAATTTGCAATGCGAGCGTTTCCAAATCACGCATGCAGATATCACCAGGCTTAAATTTCTATTTATATCCTAGAACAAGGCAGAATTTTTACATTTATTTATATATTTTTAGCTTTTTTTTTTACTTTTTTCATTTTTTTTTTAACTTTATGCTATGGAAAGGAGTTTATACTGTAGGATTAAGGCCGATAATCACTCATGTACCGTACGGTTTATGATAATGGGGGTACCGTAGTAAGTCCACCAGGGTTGACATGCTAGATGATAATGGCTTCTTTATGACCTTAATTGACCTACAATTTATTATAGTCTTACATGTTCACTATTCTGCTATGTATTGTGTTCTGCAGTTATAGTTATGCACAATTTGCATTTACTTAGAACAATTCAGCTTACACAAAGGGTCATTTGTTCCATGTATGAATGTGTATCATGTCAAAGTTATCATTTTTGCTATTTTCAACACCAGCATTCAGTCACTGCATGCATGTAATCCTTATATAATTAGCCTCTGTAGATTTTTTTTCTATACCGTTTTGTACAATAGGAATAAAATTAAAATGAGCAATTTTAAACTGATGTTATGATTACCAATGCATTCACTAATGACTTCCATGGCATAATTATTCTGTGGTGCTGTTTTGACAAGGTCTTGAAATAGTATCTTACTAAAATATTAGCTGGAATAAATGAACAGCCTTCAAACAGCGAAAAGTACACAACACGTGACAGAAAAAAAGAGAGAATTTTTTATTCTATATTTTTTCTTTATTTCTACATGTAGTAAAAGTAAAATGTACAATAATATCTGTTGGATTTTACAATGAGTTTCCTCCTTTTAGTGAACTATGTTTATACATAAAGTGCTTCATACAGGGGCATAGCTGTAGGGCGAGCAAAGGTAGCAGTCGCACCTGGGCCCTGGTGCCTGAGGGGGTCCAAATGCATACTACCACCCTCTTAACCTCTCACCAGGACAGTATCCTTAGTAGTTGGGCACAGTTGTAGTCATTCAACAATGCTCTAAGTGGACAATGGGCTTGTCACATATGCCCCTCCCATTTTTGACTCAGCCATTCAGCACTGCTTAGAGAGATCACATGACAATCAGCACATGTAACAGGAAAACCATAGTCTCTGAGGAGCTCTGGGATTTAATTACATCTTGCGTAGCCTGGATTTTCCCCTTTAGAGGTCCATCTAGTACTCACAATTGCACCATTATGTCAGGTATGGTAGGATATTGTACAGGAGCATACATTTAAAGGGTTTCTTTCCCACTGAGTCATCCCCTTTAAGTGACCTAAGTATTTGAAGCACAGTGACTGGACATCTTATTAGAGAATAAATAATACCAATGACATGGAACAAATATTTTAACAAATGGCTTCCTCCATTATAAGTTTATGACCGGTAAATATATGTCCTTTTTTTTTATCTATCTGGAAAACTTGTAATATGCCCCCATACTCATTTAGACAGGCACAGCTTTGTTTACCTTCTAACATCTAAAAATATTCCAAGTTTAACAAATCTAAGCATTTCTTTGTGTTGAGGGAAAAAAAAACCTCGTTCTTTTGGGATACGTATGCAATTATTCTTCTCCTCTTGACAGGCCAACATTTTTTTTCTCCCTTCCAGCTTTGCTGTTTTGACCATAAACGAGAGGCTCATGGGACGTGGACCAGATTGAAAAACTAGAAACAGACAGATGGTTATTTGTAATCATCATGTAAATGTAAATCCTATAGAGAGAGATTTTTGTGATGGCAGTTGTAGTTGGAAAATATAAAGCTAAAGGGTTGATTTCCAATTGTTATCCCAAATATTGTTTGCTAGTCTAAACTTACTTAAAACCATTGAGGATGATGAGGAAAAAAACTCAGTGCATTAATGTGCTGTGTCAGATCTGCTAAATGACATGGCGTGGCCAGGACCTGGACTCTGGCCTAGTCTGGCAGGTGTTAGTAAACAGTTGACTTGCTTCGTTTTCGGTGACAGGTGCTCGGGACCATTTATTTAAAATTTTTTTGCTTCTGAAATGTGCAGCTATTCAACTAACTCTAAGACTACTTTGCAATATTACACTTATTCTTCTCAACCATCACAGATAACTTCATATGACGTCTTGGTCAAATCCTTGACACTTCAGCTTTTGACATTCTGTCTTTGCCATAAAATGTTTCCTACCTGTTGAGTTATTATTCTTCTAAATGAACATCTCATATAATATAATAATATTAGAATTGAAATACAGTCCAACTGATAAAGAGGAGAATTGTGTTGTCCTTAGACGAAAAGTGACCAGTTTCAGCTGTGATCTTGGCATCACATAAGAGACCAGATGTATGATGGAGGTTATGACTTGGGCTCATGGAGGGTACTGGCATAGAAGACTTTTGACATCTCGGGGATTTCTCTTCCACAAATTAGTTTGAGTGGAAAAAGCTTAAATGAACATGACGGTTCAAGGTTTGCTTTTTGGTCTGGCAATGGTGGCAGAGATAGCAGTTTATCAGAGAGCTTCCACTTTATATGAAGCTACTGCCACAACTTAGCCAGCTCCTAGATCTTCTACAATCCTTGCTACCTGCTCTTTATTTAGTTTTTTTTATTATTTTATTCTGTAGAATTTCAGATTTTGTTGTCATTTGTGGATTTATTTTTCTTTTTTTACAATATCAGAAAAATTATTGTTTCTTTGATTCCACCGGGTTGTTAGCCAATTTATTTGCAAAGCAGTATTCATTTGGAATAGTAACAGTGAAGTGGATGTCTTTTTGGAGAGATGCAGCCAACTTGAGGGCCCTAATCCCTCTTCTAAAACATGTAATTTACATAAGATGCTAACATATGTTACCTAATTTATTTTCAAATGAAGTGCTGATTTATGTCTTGCTTTTGGCATTCTTGGCCATGTCTAGCATAAGCCTTGAAAATTGGAAGTAGTAGAGTAGCGGGTGTTCACAGACTTTTATAGTGTGCCAGTTCTGTAGTATCACTAAGGAGTTTTCTTCATGCCTATTCTAAAAACTGCCAATGACATCTGTAGCTCACTTAAAAATGTAATTATATAGAAGTTAAACTTATATCTGTAATGTGAATTTAATATGTTTCCACAACAGTGCTTCGAGATGACTTCCGGCTCAACCCTACAGATGTGGTGGTGGCAGCTGGGGAACCTGCCATTTTGGAGTGTCAGCCACCCAGAGGACATCCAGAACCAACTATCTACTGGAAGAAAGACAAAGTTCGAATAGAGGATAAAGATGAGAGAATTAGTGTAAGTTGGCATGAAATTAAACAATTTGTAATAATGTTATTGGTAAAATGCAGACGTAGCAATTTCAATTGAAAGGGGTTGTCTGTTTTGCACAATCCATGTCCTGAAAATGAGCTAATAACAGGATGTTTTGCTTCTGAGATCCACAGAGAACACCTGTAATCTGTGGGGAAACCGGTCAGTAATCGTGTGATTACTCTGCAGCGCCACTACAGGGGAAATTAAGCATTGCATGATGTCTATTGAAATCATTAAAATGTAATGCATTAACAGGGTGGGTTCTCCAGAGTGAGAGAGACCATTTATATCTGTTCTCCACTCTGGCTAATTGATGAAGCTCCAAAATTAGGGATTGCTCTCTATTAACTCTGAATTCCCTAAAAGGGGATTTGAAAATAAGTTTTCTAAACCAGGCAACTCCTTTAAATGGTGTTGAGAGATTGAAATAAATAAATCAGTAGTCAAGTACAGATGTGTCCAACCTTACTTTTGCCTTCATTTGATAAAGTCTCCAATTTCTCATGAAACCATTTCAATACAATATCGCAACATGCTAGCAAAACTCTTGACAGGCTGCAATTTACATCACAAGCACTGGGTGGCCTCACATAGAAACATATGGCATAGACATCTCGTGACAGCGTGTTGCAAAATCATATATTTTTAAAGCTGTTTATCTTGCGTCACACATCTCAGAATATGTTGAGATAAGAGGAAAGGTAAGGAAGGAAACATCTGTACCATTTTGTTAAATATCTCTTATGATAAAGATAGAGCCAATCTGTTTGGAAGCTACTATTTTTAATAGCCTGAACCCAAATGTGGATAGAATCACAGGTACTTTGGCCTTTTCATCATTTAGCTGGGTTTATTCATTCAGATTTTTACGTATTATGTATTTTCATGTTGTAGATTCGTAGTGGGAAGCTGATGATCTCCAACACAAGGAAAGGTGATGCTGGCATGTACACTTGTGTAGGAACCAATATGGTTGGAGAAAGAGACAGTGATCCAGCTGAACTGACAGTGTTTGGTAAGGTGGATTTTTATGGATCATTTGAATATATTTACTTAGCTATGTTAAAATCATATGTTGTAAATATTTCAGTGGTTGAACATTAACTATATATATATATATATATATATCTGGGACGAACACAGGCAGCAGAGGTGAGAGGGCTTATTTGACCCAGTATATGACAGAATAACTCCCACCTGGCCGTTCTAGCAGCAGAGCAACATTGAAGGCAGTAGGAAACAGGTAGAGTTGAATGCTGTTTTGATTGAATCTAGTTTTGAGTATAGTTTAGATACTATCATGCAGTACTAACATACTGTTTCCCATCACTTATTATTTTAAGGGAATGCAGTGGGCTTGAATCCACACTGTATGAGCCTGTTCCGACATGCCCGTGGTCGGAACCTTTTCTAGTGACAGATACCCCAAAGTAGATGGGCCCCTTTGCCCTCAGGGCCCATGTGCAGCTGAAGATTCTTCATAGGCAATATGTCCACCCATGATTCATATCTCGTATAAGTTATCATCAAGGGGACCTGTAATAGATAATTGATTTCTTGCTAGAACAGTGCTACCTGTCTTCTGGTCTAGGTACTTGGTTGAGCACCAATTGCAATTATACTTGAACAGCTACTTCCCAAGGAATCCCTGCATAAACAGCTGCCTGCCCCAGTGCAATATGCTCAACACAATATGGCGGATATTTCAGCTCCCAATGGGGTTGTCACTTAGCTTTCATAGACTCCGGAATGATAATACTGCATAGTTATACATCTATAGAAGAGTAGGGCTGTATCAGTGCATATCTAGGCCAATTTTCAATTTAGGACCATATGACCGCTGGATAAAAACAACTGTGAAAGTTAAAATGGTGTCCATGCAACTTAGAATTGGTTGAATAGAATACTTAACAAGCTTGACAAAAGAAGACCACTTGAGATCTTTTTTCTGCTGCTTCCCTTATTGTAAGAAAAGAAAGGATATTAGATGACATTTTGAAGTCCCATAGCATGTAGTCTCCTGCTTTTTTTTTTGGACATGAAAACCTTGTAGCTGTCAACATGGGGCACATTATTCCCAATTTATACCTTTCAAAAATAGAAGTAACCATGTTCTCTACTTGAGGTTAAATATAGAGTTTCAAGCATGTAAAAAGATGCAGTTGTAAAGATATTGTTAAAGCACCTGGATAATAAGCAACATATAAAGACCCCACAATGAGCGATGTCGGGGTTGTGTCAGTAGCATACGCCATTAGTGTCGTTACTCCAAACAGAAGTCAAAAGGTCCTTGACAGACAAAGAAATATCAATATGGATGAAAAGGATCTAGAAAAATGTAAGTATCTGCACAGAACAGAAGTTATACATTATTAGGTGAATCTCTACAGTATTCTCTATTAATATGTTGCTAAAAATATCAGTTGTCAACAGAGGGGGACGTGAGGCAAAAAACATGTGGGCATTTCACCCCTACCTCCACTGTAAAACTTCCTGTTATCCTTTGTTTCAATCTTTTACTTTTTTTATTTTTTGTTTGTACCATTATTTAAAGAGGAGATGTCCAAGTAACACAAGTATAGGACTACATCTTATAATAGAGATTTACCAGAAATAATATCTCAGTGTCTATCTGACCAATTTAGTCAACTTTTTAATAGGGTTAAAAAATGCATTTCCTTTTATGTAAAATTAGCTCATATAAATTTGTATAGGGTCATTGTTACATGCAGAGGTATGCCCATAATCTGTGTAAATGTAGTACACTTGTGTTTCATAAATATAGGCACCCGGCCACCATGATCAATACTCAGGGACTGGATTTCAACTTCATATTCAAGGACCAAATGTTTACATGATAGCATATAGTACAAAATGATATTGGCCATGTGACCTTTGACATAGGTCATCATTCCCAGCATATAGATAATGTATAAAAACAGTCAACCATAACAACCAGTCATCTTCATTGAGGCAAAACATAGCCCACAATATTTTCCAATAAATAGAAATAGTATATTCAAATACACACGTATCTCAAATTCTGCAATTTTACCAATGGTCCTATTTATACCCATCAAAAAGATTTGCTAAAACTATAATATAGCCAGCAGCTTTGTTTTATTAATGTAACATTTCTTTTAAGAGAAGCGTGGTTATTATCGCACGTTGTCAGAACATATCCAGGGAGATTAGCGCTGAAAGCAAGTTATGCAGGAGCCTCTAATCGAGTTTATCTCACACACATAGCATGTTAATTGTATTGGCAGTAGCCGGGCTCTCTGCTCACTCTATAGTTTTGCAATTAGCTGTTTGAGTGATTAAAATGGTTCTTCTTCGAGCCGAGTTGTTGAAAAATAACCGAGTCTGTGTTATTTTTAAAGCTATTATTGCTTTGCAATTCTTCCATATTTAGGACCTAATTGGCTACAGTGGTTTCTCCAATACTCCTCCGAAATCCATATGATATTGTAACCTTAAAGGGAAATATCCTGGGGAAATAAACCAAATCAGCCGTTACCTTGTTTTTACATAAAAGTTTCCAGATCTGACTTGTTTTGAGGCTCAGAAGCTTCAGTTCTCTCCAGCCTATTACCCATGCCCCATAAGTGTTTTATGTTCCAATCCCGAAACAGTAAACCTGAAATAGAGATAATAACTGAAAAATTGTCTAAACCCAATCACTCATTACGATTCTGTATTCCTTCTTAATAAAAGTATTACGCCCAATTATCAATTGCTTTTATTATACATTATGCTGTACATTGTAAGGAAAAATGGTGACCTATACCTTTTGCTAATGCCACTCAAAGGAATTGTTAAAGGATTTAATAATGACCATTTGTCTTCTCTCTTCTACTGAAGAACGGCCTACTTTTCTCAGAAGACCAATTAACCAGGTAATTCTAGAGGATGAGGCTGTAGAATTCCGATGTCAGGTCCAGGGGGATCCACAGCCAACGGTCCGGTGGAAGAAAGATGATGTGGATTTGCCGAGAGGAAGGTAAGTCTTCTTCACAATATTCTTACTAGTATTTGTTAGTTTATCTTCTTTCTACAAGGAGAGTCAGCGGGTCACTGTATAAATTCAGCATTTGTATTCCTATTTTGTAGCTAAAAGGCCATTAGGCTATTGGACTATTGAACAATAGACTATTGAATGTCTGTGAAGGCTTACAAGTAAGAGGGGCATATGGGAAGAGTCATATGTAGTAAGATATTTTACAGCTTTAAAATTGGAACTTCAGAAGGCCATATAGTGGCTACAATTGTGCCTATGTGGATCATTGCATAGATACATTTACATGCTGCACCCAATAAAACTCTAATACTTAAAAAGCAAATAACTGCAGGGCCACGTCAAAGTCTGTGGTGGCACATGTCAAAATACTTTTTGGGCGCCTCCTTCCGATTTAGTGTGTAAAATTGAGCCCTTCATTATTCGAATGTTTGTTTGTAAAAGGTGCTGTAATGTATTTGGTCCTACCATAGGGCTGGACAGATCCGAGGAGCCTTGAAATCTGATGTTGAGTCTAACTTTTTGAGTTGTTTTCTCCTGATGCCAATAAAATTTGGCATCGAAAATCTAGAATAACCTGTTCACACCTGACCTAACTTTGGAAATAGATTGCACACAGAAAGGCATGGCCACAGGGTCTGAAGAGGCCTTTTGATAAGACACTGGGCGCTCTGTTTTTTTTAGAAGGATAGAAAGGGAAAATGTCTGAGAGAAATCATCCTGAAAATTGTAAAGTTACAATACAATAAAAAGTCACAAACTGCAGCGCATCACAAAAGTAAATAGAAACTAATTGGTAGGAATGATTTAATGGAGGCCCTAGATAGACGAGGCCCCAAGGTAGTTGCCCCTTTTTTGCCAATGTTCGGCCGTGCATTTTGCATAAGCTCTATATATAATAATATTGCATTTAACTACTTAGGATAGATACTGTTGACTGTGGCAATTTTTGTGTAGACTAGGCTACATGACCACAGTACATGATAGGACTATGGAAGACACATCACCCACATGGGTTTTATAGAGGAAAAAACATTTCGAATACAAGTGATTTAGCAAGTATTTTTTTATGATCTGGAATAATTTTATGTACTTTTTATAAAAGTTGTCAAATTCAATAAAACACCTTAAAATTTTCTGTAAAAACTAGGTAGTTCTAAACATTGATTACTAGGATTATCTATATTTGCCGGTGTGACCATTGTTACCTACACCAATCTTGAGTACAATGTTGTCTTCAGATTTTACATGTTTACGTCTTTTCTACTTGTTGAAGTAGGGAAAAAAAATCCTAAAACATATACACAAGTCAGTCAATAGCTTCATATATAATATAAATAAAATAAAATAATACATTGTAGGAATCTTTATTTTCTATGTCTGCGAGTCTATTCCTAGAAGAGGTCCCTTACATGGTTTCTAATGAATGGATTGCCTTAAATGTAGGCTGAGCCTGGGGTTTGGGAAAATGACACGTCTTAGAGGGCAGCTGCATGCTGTAATTACAAAGCATGTAAAACAGAAATTCTTCTCTTTGCTCGGTAAAGAGATTTTCAATTACAAGGGGAAATTTATGATCATGTAATAACGATTCTAACCTCCTGCACAGAAGAGAGCTGCCGTTCCAGTAGCTTTTCATCACCGCCAGGGAAGATGTGATCTTTTCTTCGAGGAAATGTTCTTTGACTGAAAGTTGTTGTCCAGACTTACACAATTTTCTTTTCTTCTTCTTTATAAATCTGTAATTTAATTGCAAGCTTTACTTTTCTGAAACACTAATAGACATTTTATGATTCTACAAGAACAACGTTCAGGAACAGGAAGTGTCAGGGAAGCTTGGCTGGTGCCCCGCACTGTAGTACCAGGGAATGGAAAGCCTAAATTAAATTTCTTAAAATAAATGTACTAAGCTGGTCTTCTGCTGCTTTTTACAGAATGAGGTTAAGGAAACATAGTAACTCGGACATCGTAATATAATGTTATAGTACGTGTTCTCATATACTATAGTAGAGTGTCCTTTTGGGAGGTAAAATATATATCTGTGTCTTTAGTAACATACAAATATGAATGGGTTGTTCCACTAGAGGGAAAATGGCACCAGGAAAGCAGAGGCGTAGCTAGGTTCTCCTTTAGCCGGGGCAAAAAGTCAGTTTGGCCCCCCCCCCACAAATTCTTTCCCAACATTTCCTTCCCCTTCGCCATGTTTAACTTCTCTATCAATCAATAAGGTGTAATTTTTTTTCACATTTTTTTTTACGTAACTTGAGAATAAAACCATTTGTACATTTCTCAAGCAATATAGGTATATAAGGTGGTTATCATAACAATATATTCAAAGATAATAAATTAGAGGCCAGTGTGCCTGTCTAAAAACAGATTGTATAACTGAGGCTAATGAGACTATATGGAGAAATATTGAACAGCTTCCTCTTGTGCCACAACCCCCTTGTAGATAGTGCCACACAGCCCCCTGTAGATAGTGCCACACAGCCCCCTGTAGATAGTGCCACACAGCCCCCTTGTAGATTCTGCCACACAGCCCCCCTTGTAGATAGTGCCACACACCCCCTGTAGATAGTACCACACTCCCACCTAGTAGATAGTGCAACAAACCCCCCTTTGTTGAACGTGCCAAACACCCCCCTGAATATGGTGCCACCCCCCCTAGAAGATAGTGAAACACCCCCCTTGTAGATAGTGCCAAACACACACCCCTGTAGATAGTGCTACACAACCCCACTTGTAGATACTGCCGCACAGCCCCCTTTCTAGATAGTGCCACACACATCCCCTGAAGATAGTGCCACACACATCCCCTGTAGATAGAGCTACCCACCCTCCCTGTACATAATGTCATTGGGGCTCCCTGGAGGAGCCCCTGACGTCACTGTCCATATATGAATAGTGACGTCAGGGGTTTCTCCAGGAGCGGAATACCGGCAACGCTCTGCCTGTGGATTCTGCTCCAGGAGGGGCGGGGATTCCGCTCCAGGAGGAGCCCCTTTCATCACTGTCCATATGTGGACAGAGACGTCAGGGGCTCCCTTTAGGAGCAGAATACCCAGCCAGAGCATCGGCAACACTCTGACCAGGGATTCCTCTCCTGGAAGAGCCCGTGACATCACTGTCAATACATGGATAGTGAGGTCAGTAGCTTCTCTAGGAGCGGAATCACCGGGCAGAGCATCGGCAACATTCTGGCCGCCCGGCTTGTAGCCCCCCTACCTTCCCTCCTAGTTGCGCCTGGGTCACATGCCCCGCCTGCCCTCCCTAGCTAGGCCCCTGAAGAAACTATGAGATGCGACCACTGAGCTAGTAGGCTACTGTACATTGCACCTAGTAGAATGCCCAACTAGAGGGACAAAAGAAGCCAACCCTGACAAATTAGAAAAACATATTACGACTGCTTTAAAAAAGGATGTCTACAGTGAAATGTATTATATCATCACTCTTAGATCTATTGAATGTCTGAGAAGGCTTACAAGTAAGAGGGGCATATGGGAAGGGTCATATGTAGTAAGATATTTTACAGCTTTAAGATTGGAACTTCAGAAGGTCATGTAGTGGCTACAATTGTGGATCATTGCATCGATTCATGTACATGCTGCACCCAATAAAATTCTAATACTTAAAAAGCAAATAACTGCAGGGCCACCTCAAAGTCTGTGGAGGCCCATGTCAAAATACTTTTTGGGCCCCCTTCCCATTTAGTGTGTAAAATTGAACCCTTCATTATTTCAATGTTTATTTATAAAAGGTGCTGTAATAATTCATGGTTGCCCCAAGGTAGTTGCCCCTTTTTTGCCAATGTTTATTTCGGCCGTGCATTATTGCATAAGCTCTATATATAATAATATTGCATTTAGCTACTTAAGTTAAAAGTATTATTATCTGTGCTAAGATGTATTGTTTGGGCTGTAATATTTAGAACACATAGAATAAATCTAGCACAATATATGCTATATATCTTCAGTATCTGGAGTTGCCGGAGGTGCAGTACCTTGACCGGTTCTTGAACTGAGTCTCTTGTGACAAAATGTTAAAACAAATTAAGATTGTTAGCATCAATAAAACACAAGCCTTTTACAGCGCTACAACTGCTGGATTTATCCACAGCACACAGGGGTAACGTTGTTGTTCTAATATAGCTAAAGCTAAGAAATGAAAATTATATTTGTTTTTCAATTTAAATTGGATTCCAAGCTTTGCTTTGTTTCTGGTAAACTCTGTAATGACAGGAATGTAATAAACACTCTACAAAAAGAAGTTGTTTTTATCATTTTATTATTATGGATCACCCAATACAGATTGTTTTCAATATGATGCATATTGAAGGGTCCTCTAAGGATATAGAAAATTTGTCTACTTAAAGTGAATCTCCACCTTTCACCATTATGCATTTTTTTTTACTTCCATCATTCTATGCTACAACATTCCTAAATATATCTTAATAGCGGTCAGCACACAGATTTTCTGATACAAGCTCCAAATCCCAAATCTCCAAATCCCCTTTATAGGCAAAGATTTAAAGGGAACCTGTCTCATTGAAAATCCAGTCTATTCTGCAGGCAGTATGTCATAGAGCAGGAGGAGCTGAGCAGATTGATGTCATTTTGTGGGATTCAGTATAACTTGTAATTTATTTCTCTAAACCTCTGATCATTCTGGGCTTAGGAGTCCAGCGGGCGGTTCTACTCGATGATTGATAGCCTTCCCACTATGAGTATACAGAGCATACAGAGATAGCCAGGGGCGTAACTAGGAAAGACTGGGCCCCATAGCAAACTTTTGACTGGGGCCCCCCCTCCCCTGGGTGTCACACAACCCCCCCCCCTTGTAGATAGTGCCTTTTTTACAAATCCCCCCTTTTGATAACGCCATACAGCCCCCCTGTAGATAACGCCATACAGCCCCCCTGTAGATAACGCCATACAGCCCCCTGTAGATAACGCCATACAGCCCCCCTGTAGATAACGCCATACAGCCCCCTGTAGATAACGCCATACAACCCCCCTGTAGATAACGCCATACAGCCCCCCTGTAGATAACGCCATACAGCCCCCCTGTAGATAACGCCATTCAGCCCCCCTGTAGATAACGCCATAAAGCCCCCCTGTAGATAACGCCATACAGCCCTTTGTAGATATCTACAGAGGGGGCTGTATGGCGTTATCTACGGGGGGACTGTATGGCGTTATCTACGGGGGGACTGTATGGCGTTATCTACGGGGGGACTGTATGGCGTTATCTACGGGGGGACTGTATGGGGTTATCTACGGGGGGACTGTATGGGGTTATCTACGGGGGGACTGTATGGGGTTATCTACGGGGGGACTGTATGGCGTTATCTACGGGGGGACTGTATGGCGTTATCTACGGGGGGACTGTATGGCGTTATCTACGGGGGGACTGTATGGCGTTATCTACGGGGGGACTGTATGGCTTTATCTACGGGGGGACTGTATGGCGTTATCTACGGGGGGACTGTATGGCGTTATCTACGGGGGGACTGTATGGCGTTATCTACGGGGGGACTGTATGGCGTTATCTACGGGGGGACTGTATGGCGTTCCCTACAGGGGGGGACTGTATGGCGTTCCCTACAGGGGGGGCTGTATGGCGTTCCCTACAGGGGGGGGGGCTGTATGGCGTTATCTACAGGGGGGGGCTGTATGGCGCTATCTACAGGGGGGCTGTATGGCGCTATCTACAGGGGGACTGAAAGGCGCTATCTACAGGGGGAACTGTATGGCGCTATCTACAGAGGGGGCTGTATGGCGTTATCTAGAGGGGGGACTGTATGGCGTTATCTACGGGGGGGGCTGTATGTCGTTCCCTACAGAGGGGGCTGTCTGGCGTTACCTACAGGGAGTCTGTATGGCGTTCCCTACAGGGGGGTCTGTAGAGAACGCCATACAGCCCCCCCTGTAGGGAACGCCATACAGACCCCCCTGTAGGGAACGCCATACAGCCCCCCCCTGTAGGGAACGCCATACAGCCCCCCCCTGTAGGGAACGCCATACAGCCCCCCCCCCCTGTAGGGAACGCCATACAGCCCCCCCTGTAGGGAACGCCATACAGCCCCCCCCTGTAGGGAACGCCATACAGCGTCGTCCCCCCTGTAGGGAACGCCATACAGTGTCCCCCCCCTGTAGGGAACGCCATACAGTGTCCCCCCCCTGTAGGGAACGCCATACAGCCCCCCCCCCTGTAGGGAACGCCATACAGCATCCCCCCTCCAAAAAAAATGCGACCTACAGTGTGTCCTAATAAAAGACATGTATCCCCTATCCACAGGATATTCACAGGATAGGGGATACATGTGTGATTGCTGGCAGCGATAGGGAGAACGGGGGACCGAAAGTCCCCCTGAAGTTCTCCATGACTAACCTCTGACTTCCGGCGTCTGCGCAGCTCTGTAGAAATGAATGGAGCGCTGGTCACGCATGCGCACAAGCGCACGCATGCACACAGACCCCGGATGTCCGAGGTTTGTGATGGAGAACTTCAGGGGACTTTCAGTCCCCCGTTCTCCCTATCGCTGCCAATGATCATACATGTATCCCCTATCCTGTGGATAGGGGATACATGTCTTTTGCTTAATGGCAGAGCAGGGAGATACCTCCCTGCTCTGCCGTACTGTTCAGTGGCGTCCCGCTGTAGCAGCCATAGCGGCTGCTAGCGGAGCCTCGGGCCATGGTGGGGGCCCGTGCCGGCGGGCGACACGGGCCCCCTCATGCCGCGGGCCCCGTAGCAGCCGCTACTGCTGCTACGGCGGTAGTTACGCCACTGGAGATAGCTATCAATCATGGAGTAAGACTGCCCACTGGACTCCAAAAGCCCAGAATGAGCAGAGGTTTCAATAAATAAAATTACAAATGATACTTTCCACAAAACTATATATTAGTCTGCTCAGCTTCTGTAACATGCTGCCTGCAGATCCAACTGCATTTTCAGGTTCCCTTTAAAGAAGACCTTCAGTGGAAATACAACTTTCCATGTCTGTATTGCTCACCTGACTGTATACTACGCTCTACACTTCTTTTACGTATACTGTACTTACTTTTTGATCTGCTGCCTTGTTTGTACTTTAACCCCTTCCCGCATTTTCACGTACAGTTACGTGATGGGAGATGGCCTTTTCCCGCATCTCCACGTAACTGTACGTGATGGAGATGAAGCTGGCTCAGGAGCTGAGCCAGCGACATCACCGCCGGGTGACAGCTGTATGTTACAGCTGGCACCCTGAGGTATCGGCCAGGACCGGAGCTAGCCTCCGATCCGACCGATTAACCCCTCACATGCTGCGTTCAATAGAGATCGCAGCATGTGAGGAGTTTATAGCCACCGGCGACAAAGCAACGTGATCGCTGGGTTGCCGGTGGCTGCAAATGCGATCGGAGGGGTAATACTTACCTCCCGGTCCGCCAGTAACGGAATCCTCCTATGCCCCGTCGTCGGCGGGGCCCAGGAGGCTTCCGGTACCATCGGCAAGATGGCGCCCGCTCAGCTTCCGGTTCAGAAGCTGAGCCGGCGTCATCAGCAGTGGGTGTCCGCTGTATGTTACAGCGGACACCCCGATCTATCGCCAGGAACCGGAGCTAGCTCCGATTCCTGGCATTAACCCCTTCAATGCAGCGATTCAATGCAATCGCTGCATCAAAGTGGTTTGTATGCAATCGGCAGCCTTGCCACGCGATGGCAAGGCTGGCGACTGCTACTATGGCAACAGGATGCCTAACAATGGCTTCCTATCTGCCATTACGTTAGCCGATTAGGCCCCGCCCGGAGGCGGAGCCTGATCGGCTTGCTGTCAGTGAACAACTGACAGTTCTAATACATTGCACTACATAGGTAGTGCAATGTATTAGAACATCAATAAAACAGTTGGACCTTCAAGTCCCCTAGTGGGACTAAAGAAAAGTGTAAAAAAAAGTGTAAAAAATGTAAAAATAAAAGTTGTAAAATATACAATAAAAGTTTTAAATAATAACACAAAACACAATCGCCCTTTTTCACTTATCAAGTCATTTATTATTGAAAAAAATAATAAAGCCATACATGTTTGGTATCGCTGCGACCGTAACGACCTGAACTATAAAATATTATGTTATTTATCCAGCGCAGTGAACGCCGTAAAAAAAAAACTAAAAAATACTGACATAATTGCTATTTTTTGGTCACTTTGTCTTCCAAAAATTGAAATAAAAAGTGATCAAAAAGTCACATGTACCTAAAAATGGTACCTATAAAAACTATAACTCGTCTCGCTAAAAACAAGCCCTCATACAGCTCCGTCGACGAAAAATGTAAAACCGTTCTGGCTCTCACAACTTGGCGACAGAAAAAATCCATTATCTTTACAAAAGTAATTGTATTGTGCAAAAAGTTGTAAAACATAAAAAGTGCTATAAATTTGGTATCGCCAGAATCGGACTGACACGCAGAATAACGTGAACATGTAATTTATAATGCGTGGTGAACGCTGTATAAAAAGAACTAAAAAAATATGCCAGAATTGCAGTTTTTTTGGTTACCTGGCCTCCCAAAAAAAAAGGATAACAAGTGATCAAAAAGTCGCATGTGCCCCAAAATAGTACAAATAAAAACTACAGCTCGTCACACACAAAAAAAAACAGCCCTCATACCACTACGTCTATGAAAAAATAAAATTAGTCAAGGCACCAATAAGCCAGGAAATAAAAATATGCAGTTGTGCCGGCCCGAGGGGAACGTTTCTTCTGTTTCAAGTGGCGAATTATCAAGGCCCCTAAAATTAGGGAACCAGGAAGGGGAGGGCCCAAACATATCTGTTGGAAGTGAGGGCGCCCGTATTATACCAGGACAACACTTTCCTGCAAAATCCCCCAAACTGCAAAGGTCCAGAGTGTGGTCCAAAAGGGGACTAAGTAAAGACCATTTATTAGTGCGACACCGGCCTGTGCAGAAAGTCACAGCATAACACACATCTATGGATTATTTTATTGTTTTTTTTTTACCCCACTATACCACCTGACTATGCCCCTTATATACTCCGCCCGTCTTACATGTACCCCCACATTATAAACGGAAACACCAGTAAGACTCAAAACAAAACTACTACAAGCAAAATCCACGCTCCAAAAGCCAAATGGCGCTACCTCCCTTCTGAACCCTACAGTTTGCCCAAACAGCAGTTTACTTCCACATATATGGCATCGCCATACCCGGGAGAACCCTTTTAACAATTTTTGGGGTGTGTGTCTCCAGTGGCACAAGCTGGGCGCCACATATTGGCATATCTATTGAAAAACCCTTTTCACTCTGCAACATCGCGTGCACACCAATTTCTGCCAATCACCTGTGGGGTTAATATGCTCACTACACCCCTAGGTGAATACTTTGACGGGTGTAGTTTCCAAAATGGGGTCACTTCTGGGGGGGATCCACTGTTTTAGTCCCACAGGGACTTTGCAAATGCGACATAGCGACCAGAAACCAATCCAGCAAAATCTGTACTCCAAAAGCCAAATGGCGCTCTTTCCCTTCTGAGCCCTACTCTGTGCCCAAACAGCAGTTTCTGACCACATATGTGGTATTGCCGTACACAGGAGAAGTTGCTTTACAAGTGTTGGGGAGCTTTTTTTCATTTATTTGTTGAGAATATGAAACATTTTCAGCTAAAACTACGTCTTATTGAAGAAAAAGGATTTTTTTTATTTTCACTGCCCAATTCTAATAAAATCTATGAAACACCTGTGGGGTCAAAATGCTCACTACACCCCTAGATGGATTCCTCAAGGGGTGTAGTTTCGTGAATCGAGTGACTTTTGGGGAGTTTCCACTGTACTGGTACCTTAGGAGCTTTGCAAAAGTGACATGGTGTCAAGAAATCAATCCAGCAAAATCTGTGCTCCAAAAGCCAAACGGCACTCCTTCTCTTCTGATCCTTGCCGTATGCCCAAACAGCAGTTTATGACCACAAATGGGGTATTGCCGTACTCCAGAGAAGTTGCTTTACAAATGTTGGGGTTCTTTTATTCCTTTATTTGTTGAGAAAATGAGAAATGTTGAGCTAAAGCTACGTCTTATTGGAAAAAAAGGATTTTTTTTATCTTCACTGCCCAATTCTAATAAAATCTATGAAGCCCCTGTGGGTTCAAAATGCTCACTACACCCCTAGATGGATTCTTCAAGGGGTGTAGTTTACTAAATGGAGTCACTTTTTTGGTGTTTTCACTGTTTTGGTCCCTTAGGGGCTTTGCAAATGCGACGTGGTCTCCGCAAACCATTCCTGCTAAATTTGAGCTCCAAAAGCCAAATGGCGCTCTTTCCCTTCTAAGCTCCGCCGTGTGTCCTAACAGCTGTTTATGACCACATGCAGGGTACTGTTTTACTCGGGAGAAATTGCTTTACAAAACTGGTGGTGCATTTTCTCCTTTTAGTCCTTGTGGAAATTAGAAAAAATAAGCTAAACCTACATTTTCTTTGAAAGAATTTAGATTTTCATTTTCACGGCCTACTTCCAATAATTTCTGCAAAAAAACTGCGGGGTCAAAATGCTCACTATACCCCTAGATAATTTCCTCAAGGGGTATAGTTTCCAAAATGGGGTCACTTTTGGGGGATTTCCACTGTTTTGGTGCCGCAAGAGCCTTTCAAACCCGACATGGTGCCTATAATATATTTTAATAAAAAGGAGGCCCCAAAATCCTCTAGGTGTTCCTTTGCTTCTGAGGCCTGTGCTTCAGTCAATAAGTGCACTAGGGCCACATGTGGGGTATTTTTAAAAACTGCAGAATCTGGGCAATAGATATTGAGTTGCGTTTCTCTGGTAAAACTTTCTGTGTTACAAAAAAAAATAGATGAAAAATGAATTTCTGCAAAAAAAAAAGAAATTTGAACATTTCACATCTACTTTGCCTTAATTCCTGTGAAACATCTAAAGGGTTAAGAAACTTTCTAAATGCTGTTTTGAATACTTTGAGGGGTGAAGTTTTTAAAATGGGGTGACTTATCGAGGGTTTCTAATATATAAGGCCCTAAAATCCACTTCACAACTGAACTGGCCCCTGTAAAAATAGCCTTTTGAAATTTTCTTGAAAATGTGAGAAATTGCTGCTAAAGTTCTAAGCCTTGTGATGTCATAGAAAAATAAAAGGATGTTCAAAAAACAATGCCAATCTAAAGTAGACATATGGGTGATGTTAATTAGCAACAATTTTGTGTGGTATTACTGCCTGTCTTACAAGCAGATACATATAAATTTAGAAAAATGCTAATTTTTGCAATTTTTCGCTAAATTTTGGTGTTTTTCACAATTAAATACTTAATGTATCGAGCAAATTTTGCCAGTATCATAAAGTCCAATGTGTCACGAGAAAACAATCTCAGAATCGCTTGGATAGGTAAAAGCATTCCGAAGTTATTACCACATAAAGTGAAACATGTCCGATTTGAAAAAATTGGCTGTGTCCTGAAGGCCAAAACAGGCTGTGTCTTGAAGGGGTTAAAAGAGTCTCTATCTTGATTCTTAGGTTTCCCCAACTTTCTCTTCATCTCTGCTTTGCTATCAATCCCATGATGCTTCAACACAGCATCATATAACCAGCTATGGACCATACCCTTTCTGCATGCTGGGGCACACTGTTTATTACTCCCTGTAGTCTCCTAAATAAGCTGAGAAACTATAAGTATACAGACCCCTATCTGTATACTTATAGTTTCTCAGCTTATTTAGGAGAATATAGTGAGAATGATTGACAGTGTCCCACTGGGACTGGGACTAGGCTGCACTCTTCTACATTATACCTGTATGACAGGAACCTATGTAAGTATCAGTCATAGCTGATGATAGAAGTCGCCCCCTGTGTAAAACTATTGTGTGGTACAGGAACTGTTGAAGCCTGTGATGGGTGATACATAGATCTCCATAGACTCAAGTAGAGGAAGCGTGTCACCGAGCCTGCTTCACACTGCTGCTAAGCAACCATCCCTTTCTTATATATAGAGATAGAAGCAGCAAAAAAACAACAGGTGAGAGACTGACACATGGAATACCACAATAGTACACATGGGAAAGTTTAGTTTTGGCCTGAGTATCCCTTTAAATGATAAAATTCTCTTTGTAGTTAGCCACCACTAAGGGCGCTGAAGAGCTCTGCATACTGTTTTATTATTAAGATTAATAAATAAATAGTATGAAGTAAGCTCCTAAGCTCCCTCTAGTGGTAGCTACCAGCAAAAAGAATTGTATTATTTAACTTTGTCTTTAAGAGGATTTGGAGCTCCTAATAAGAAAAACTGTGTGCAGACCACTAAAAAGATATATTAAGAAATGGATCCGCACATCTTTTTTAACTAATTTAGATAATAAAAATAATATGTTTAAGTTACTTGACTTAATTTAAGCACTAAAAGCCATGAAATAACTTTATCTGTGCAGAATTGTATAGGGAAAAATCACTCTACTGATTCACTAACTATAAATACTAATATAATCTAAATTGGTCCGTATAAGCTTGTATACATGCACACGAAGGGACAAATCAGAGAAGAGCTTCTTAAACGGTAGCTTCAGGTTTTACGTTACTTTACATTGTTGACACCTTTTTATAAGGTTATTTACTTTAAAATGTCTGGAAACACAATTAATAAAAAAGAACTACTACTCTTTTTAACCATTCCCTTCATGGGTAGGGCTCGGTTGGAGCACGACTTTGGAGTCTGAGAACTGAAGACTGAGTACATTACAGTCACTTTCTTGGGGGATACAAAATCAATTCTTTAACTTAGTGAAGAGACTTTATAAAATGTATAGGTAGGGAAATTTTAAATATACGTGCCACTGGTTCCACAGCACCGATGCCAGGGTTCCCTGCCAGCCTGTTTTTCCTGGCAACGTGATGATTTTGGACAAATAGCCACACAGTCAATTGCTGACTGTATTTATGACAACTGTGTATATGGCATGTCACTGCTGTGGCCAGGGGTTGGTGCCATGACATGTCCTACAGGGACACATAACTGTGTAGCCAGTTGCTGACGTCAGTGGTGACATCAGAATGTGCTGCCATCGATTGGCTAAGTGATGGCGACTTGGTCATCTACGATGTATTCACACTGCCTGGGGGACCATGGAATCTGTGGCACAGAAATGGCGTGGACATTTAAACTGTAAGCATATTGCACAATACATTCCATCAGAATTTCTATAGGTAACACCTATATCTAGAAGGGCAAAGAGATCTGGTGTAGACACCCCTTCGTGCTTCTCTCTTGCTAGGTAATGGGTTTGTTCTGCATGTTCCCTTTAAATTACTATATCTTTGAAAGACAAAAACTGTATTGTTCTAGAATGTTGAGAAATACCAACAAAAACATCATTTCAATCAAAGTAGCTAAAAAGAGAAAAAAAAATCAAAGCACAAAATAATCTGTATCATCTTCCTCAAGGCTCAGAAGAACATGTTTCATATAAGCTGCAGAAAGTTCTTTACATTTTTTATCTCTGTAAAAACAGATGTTTATATGATTTCTATCATTTACCTATTTTACTTCTTTTTTTTTTTCTCCCTATAAACAGTCCTTTCTCTCACTTTCATAGGTGATGAGCAGGCGATTCATGGTACAGTGATGACAGTGCATGTCATCCACAGACCAAATCTGATTGGGTTAAATATGTCACCCACGTTTATATAGGAATTAAAGGGGCGCTGTATGTGCGTGGTAAAGACTGCCTGCATTATATTGTACAACTCTCATTAATCACAAGCAACAACAATGACTGCATTCATACAAACCCAATGATTGCCAGATTTCTCAATCCCAATAACCCCATTCGTGTTACTGTTGACTTCTTACTACTGTTTTGTCATCTTTTCTGCTTCCAATTAAGAACAAACCTGAGCTTTTCCCCTTGCATATCTAGTTATTCAGCTTTTTATAAGCTTCAGCTCACTGGTATAATATGGCATCTCTGAAAGGTTTTACAAGCACCTTTGAACACAAGACTGAGAACGTTAAACCCTTAAACAAAAGCAGCTTTGAGACACTTTCAGATAACACAAGGTAGAGTTTTCATGCTATTATAAGACCCAAGGAGCGACCAGTAATACTCCCATAACACTTACTGTACACAGAGGGCTATTGTTTCCTGTTCTATGCACCTTTTTCTTATTAATTGTGCTTCACAGTTTAATTCCAGTATTTCCCATAGACATCATTCAATTCCCAGTTTAAACACAGAATAGTTTTAGAAATCTTACCAGCCCAGCCCTCTTGAAATATCATACTGAGAAATGTTGAACAATATAGTATTTGCAAAGAAAAACTCTAGATTTCTATCTATCTATCTATCTATCTATCTATCTATCTATCTATCTATCTATCTATCTATCTATCTATCTATCTATCTATCTATCTATCTATCTATCTATCTATCTATCTATCTATCTATCTATCTATCTATCTATCTATCTATCTATCATCAGATAGATGATAGATAGATATGAGATAGATAGATAGATAGATAGATAGATAGATAGATAGATAGATAGATAGATAGATAGATAGATAGATATGAGATAGATAGATATGAGATAGATAGATATGAGATAGATAGATATTAGATAGATAGATATGAGATAGATAGATAGATATTAGATAGATAGATAGATAGATAGATAGATAGATAGATAGATAGATAGATAGATAGATAGATAGATAGACAGATATATGTTAACCATGTATATATTATGTTCTACATAATGTGTTAGATTTCACAATTTCTTCCGCCTTCCAAATATTAGCCTTTCTAATAATCTCAGTTTTTCATATAAATAAAAGGAAGCCCAGTAAAATGTAATATTTAATAGGGTCTCCTGGAACTGAATTATGTCTTCCCTCAGATCTCTTCTCGAGAAGCGTATAGTTATTTGTTTAGCCTCTTATTATTAGATGCCATATTTTATATTCGGCAGTCGTTCCCCTTGTTTTCATAAGCAGAGTTTCTGTGGTAGATCCAGCAGGACATTACCTTGACCGCCCTTTGTTCCTTTGCCTTATAATCCGGTAAGAATTATCCTCTAACTGGCCTTACCTGCGATGTTTTTCTTCCAGTAGCGGTCTTTACCTGCATTAATTCCCCCTTCTCGTTCTGGGGCTACAGTAAATAAATGAGATCCCTGGAGTTTATATGGCTGTTATTGTCTCCTTACTGCGTACATTACCGTACATCCATCCTGTGACACTGAATTCTTTTTCCTTGCTCGGTTATTTAGAGGTCTTTCACTTCTAACATTGCCTTATTTGGGACTCTCAAATGAATCCCGGGGTTGACACCGTCTTCTCTCTAACTCTTTTATTATGGTTTGTTTGCTTGTTATGGCACAATTCCCACACAGTGTAAAGCAGTAGTTTCGACCTTCAAATCAGTTTGACCTTCTAATCCAGGCAGGATGGTTTTAATGACATTTTAAATTTATTGTTAATTGATATATGTGCTAAAAAAAATTAACCAGGTCTATAATATCTTGTTTTGGTCCATAACCAAATCTTTCAGTTGCACCCATTGTACAATTAGTTGCATTGTCCCACAAGTATATTTTCCATGCATTGGCGATGGGCCATGCAGAGATGTAATTTCTCCATATGGAACTTGTGTATGGGACTTCCATTGCTGACATAAATACAGTATATGTTAGATATGTACATGTTAAATTGCTTCTTCCACACTGTGAATATGGTCTGATGTTTGCTTATTTATTAACTAATATTTATATAGTGTAATGGACACCGCTCTCGCTCCTCTCTGGGGCAATATACTTACCCTTTCAAAGCATCCTTTGCTTCCTAGTCATCACTGGGTACCTTCTCCTGTTAGGTTTGCTTGTGGCCTCCATTGCTGCCGCTCTCCGTCTGCACTTCCTAGTGCGTGCGTGCTGACCCTTGCAGTCTTAAAGGGACAAATCTGCTACCCAGATTTCCCGGGGTTTATATAGACGTTCCCCTCCATTACACCTTGTCTGAGCAATTAGTTTTAACCTAACTAGTCTAGTCATTCCCTACGTTATACTTTGTTGTATTTTCCTATGATTGACCTCCGCTTATATCTTTGACTATCCTAGCCTGCCGCTTGCCCTGACCTCTTGCATGTAGCTGTGACAAACCTCAGTTGCCTGCCCTGAATATTTGCTCAACCAACCATGAGTGCCTGTTTGCCACCGGCCCTGACTCTTGCTATACATAACCCTGCATACTTACTACTGATTTTGTACTACGCCTGTTTACATTGGCCATTGCCAAGAAGACTACTCTTGGGGTAGTGACCTGAGGTTTCCCAGCAGCAAAGTCCAGATCCATGTATAGGGGTCAAAGGGTAAATATCTGGGGTCCCCTTAGGCTTTGCTCCCCGGTTTAGCCCCATATCTAATCCCTTGGTGACACAGTGGGTTCACACCATCCTCTTCAGGCCCTGTTACAGTTACAGTTCCCCCAGCCCCGTGACTTACAGCTCTATCACATTGGTTAATGTCTCCAGTGGGCCTCACAATCTAATTTCCCGATCTTTGACACATCCACACTACTAGGGTCAATCCCTTAGGAGGGTAACTATCCTAAATATGTATTTTTTTGTAGGATATGGGAGAAAAGTCCTTTACAACACAAACAACATGCATCTATTGCTTTGGTAATATTCAACCCACATCCCAAGTTAGTCAGCACCATTCAGGTACCATATTGTCCAACCAATGTCATATATCAGTTGTCTATGTATCTGGAGACGGTGATGACACTGGCTTGGTGATGTCAATGATTGCTTGTGAATTGATTAGTTATGTCTGAATATATTTATTTAGACCTGTACTACCAAGTATATAAAAAAAAAACACTCCTTTCCCTCCTTGTTGGTGCAATGTGAAGACATTTTTGAACCTCAAAAAAAGCGTGGACTCTTCATCGGTGCCTATTTTACTCTTGTAAGCTTAATCCATGGTCTGACATGTCCCTTTTCCTAAAACATTCTTACCTCGAACTTCGTCATAAATATTAATTGGTGTGAGCATAGCTGTTTTTTTATGCTCTTGCCGCTGTCCTATAGAAATAAGTGATGCCAAATCATTCAATACCACAAAACCAGGAAGTAAATAAGACCAAGTAAGAAAAAAGTATATAATAGAAAAAAAAAAAAAAAAAAATTAACCTATTTGAATGAAGTGATATATAAGAAATATGAAGTAATGTTTATAGTGTGTGTGTGTGTGGGGGGGGTGTATTTCTGCTTATGCTGGGATTTGTAGTTCCAGTTTGTTTCCTTGGCAGGTCTTAGAACATTTAAATTATGTTGATTATGCCCAAAGCTCCATCAAGCGAGGTAAAACTAATGTGATCTTGTTCTCCAATGGGACTAAAAGGTTTTATCAGAGTATAGTGATGATTAAATAGATTGGAAAGCCACAAAAGCATAACAGTGTAATGCTTACAGTGTCAAGGAGCGCACGCGACGTGTCATATCGAGAACTGATCGCGTTCATTTGTCATGTTGCCATACTGCAAAGAACAAAGTGATATTATTAATAATACCCTAATACCGGGAGCACATGGCAATACTAATTTTATTGCCTCAAAGTTTTTAACTAATGCATGTAGTAATAAAACTGTCATTGAGATTTATGTTAGCGTGAAATTATTAAAGCCTACGATGAATGGTGCTAACAGGTACATCTGTGATGAATCTATATGTTTAGGTAAAGGCTTGCTTGTCTGAGAAATATCCATTATTACATTAAGATTTCCATTTTTTTATGCCTTGAAATATAGATATGACATCAAGGATGATTACACTTTGCGGATTAAGAAGGCTGCCGGTATTGATGAAGGGACATACACTTGTATTTCTGAGAACCGGGTTGGTAAAGTGGAGGCCTCCGCAACGCTCACAGTAAGAGGTAGGTAGAATCTTTCATACGCTGACACTTGTTTCTAAGTTCTCATTGTTTAGATCAATTTTGCTAACAATAAAAGGCTTCTGGCCAATATTGGGGCATTAGACATGAGATGTCCCAAATGCTTGACTTATACTTTTTATTGACATTCAGTTACAATGTATAATATTTGATATGAGAGCTGAAAAAAAAAAATCACATATTTTATAGGATTACAAACATAGTACCAAATTTGTAATATACAGTAGTAATATTTCTATTAGGCCCAATTCAGACGAACGTAGAGTATGTCCGTGTGACAGCCGTTAAAAGAACGTCCATCACACGGACACATGTATTTCAATGGGGCCGTTCATACGGCCACTATTTTAACAGACCGTGTGAATTGTCCTTTGAAAAATAGAACATGTCCTATTTTGTTCCGTTTTCACGGATCCCTCTATGGACTCAAGTCTATAGGGATCCGTGAAAATGGAAACCCGCACGGGGGCAACTCGGATGTGAAAAACTTCAAATTTTTCACATCTGACTTTCCACACGTTTGTGTGAATCTGGTCTTATACTATAACAGACATCATTAATGACTTTTAAAGGGGAATTCCACATGCCAAAGGAACGGTCTGACTATAAATGCCTCATAAAAGCTTAAATATTTGGCACAAATACACTCACTAACAGGCCCCCAAAGTACCAATGAAGGGTCAAAAAGATACGTCCTTTGTCTCAGGATCTTCACACTTCCTGTTTCTTAGGAAAGAATGCAGTAAAGTGTGTCATGTGACCCTTCTCGGCCCTTCTGAATGCCTGAGAGGGGAAGGGAATTTTCCAACAAATAGCAGTTTGGAAAGTTGTTTTTTAGGTGTGTATGTACCCAGTCGTTTAGTGTTATCAGGCCATCTTAGATATGGAATTAGTGTAAAGGGGGCTTCACCAATGTCGGACTTTCTTTAAACATATAGGGTTAAACTGAAAAAAGACCAGAATGTGCTCAGATTTTACACTACTGTATTACCCAGTTAATATAGGATCTTCAAGCATTGAAATAAAGTTTGCCACTGCTTAGAGCAAAAATCTTCCAACTGTAAAGAAACCAACATATTTTCTTATTTATTCTTTAACTCATAAGTTGTTAGAATGATATTGGTTTAGACATGAGCTGATAAGCCGATATTTTCCATGACTCCTGTTGCTATGAATTGTAAAAAAAAAAGTTCTCTGTTAGGAAATTAAATGCTGAAGATATCATGGTAAGGGCAAATAATAATTTCCTAAATTTTGGATTATTTCTTTTGATGTGTCTTATGGGATTCACTGGTGTAATATATGAGTAAAATATAACATTTATTTATAACTCTCTAAAAACAGGGGTACAATCACCACTGTGAAGAAGCCCCACCGTGTGTATAAAAACGTATTAAATAATAAACACTGAGTTCTAATTCAATTGTGAACCTACTATAGCTCAGTGTTCAACAAGAATATCAATACGGAATCAGCATTTCAAAAATGGGCATAACAATAGTCTTGACCCTAATTCACACTAGAGTCCGTGATAACCGCACCGGAAGCTCCTAGGGTTGAGGTATACAAACAATGCTAGTGTTCCCAATGCTAAAAAATTCCTATTCACAACCGACCCAACGCGTTTCAATACTCATCATCAGGGGTCTGTAGCTTGGTCACTCTGGCCGGGATGCCAGCGATATTTAGTTCAGCAGCAGGTATTCTGCTGTACTCCACGGAAGCATGCTCGCATAGATGTCAGCGGCATGTGTCTTATGGCTATTAAGCTTGTGTGAAATGTATTAATTCTACAACTGATATTTAATCTGAAATTATTATTATTTCCTGTGTATGAAGTGGAGCTCATACCCCTGAAAGTCTAATGGGATAATGGGCTCCAATAACTCACAACATGTGCCCTTCTCTTGGATATAGGTACGATTATGTTAAAGAAACATTCCGGACAAAACTAATACACTGTGTTATGCAGAGAGCAGCGCATGAGACAAAAAAATTCTCTCTTTGAATCCCTGTGTCATGCTCCACCCCCTCAGGCCCTGCACTCGGCATAATATAATGTATGTAAGTGTTACCCAAATTGTTCCTTTAATGGCTATGTACACCTTTCTAAGCATTTTTTTTTTAATCAAATGAATGTATTAATTGTTTTTTAAACAACTTTCCAAATCACTTATTATTTTTTTTTACTTTCGAAGATACAGCTTTTTTGTATTCTGTAAACATAGAAGCTTTATCGTTCTGTCTTAGCGATTATGTCAGTTCAACTGAAGTAACGGCTCGGCTGAGAGTGGGTCCTGTGTGTCATGTAAGTTATGAACTTAGATGTGATCGTTAATAGATGGATCCTGTGTATCAAAGACAGGCAGGACCTGATCTCAGCTGAGCCGTCAGTTCATCTGTACTGACAGAATCGGCTGAGACAGACTGATATAGCTTCTATTTATACAGCATATATAGAGGCTGTATTTAAAAAAAGTTAAAATATAAATACTAAAAGTGATTTGGGAGTTGCTTAAAAACACAATATATTCATTTAATAATAAAAAAAAAATGACTTACAAAGGAGTACAAAGCCTTTAAGAAACATTAGTGAGCAAACATAATTTTTTTTATTTTTTTTTCGATTTTAGTCCTTATTTAATTGAAGAAATAAAAAAAACACTTACAAAATGTTCCTTAGACTATGAATTTCCCTTTTAAATGTTATTTTCACAAAGGACAATACAAATTGTCATTAAACAAAGATATTCAAGGAATTCCGCAGATCTTATAAATATCATTTTCCCATTCTCAGATGAAATTGCAGCGAATCATTTTTCTCCACTCAATGGAAACGCTATTTCACAGTTTAGTGGCGCATGTTTAGTGCTATCATGCGAGCTGTTATAAGGTTAATAAAAGTGTTTTTAGCACATTTCATGCTCTTTTTGAACAGAATGCATCATATGTAAACCTTTGTAAATATCTTTTTGGAGATGGAAACAGTCTTGTGGGGTTGGCTTGTCTATATATAAATTCACGCATGGATTATTTCTTGGAGATTGAATCTATTTGCCTGAACATCTGCTATATCCTCTACTATATATTATACTAGGTGTGTGCATTCTGCCACTCATTTTGACCATTTTCTCACCTTTCCCCAGTAATAGTTTTTTCCTTTTGTTACTTAAATCGACATTATTATTTACAATTAAGATTTGCCTCACCCGGAGCCTCACCACAAGCATTGAGATCCTTTACTTGCTGGTTAGATATTTCACAAAAATCCAACATAGTGCAGAATGAGATCTGTATGTTGATGACAATTACATTATAAAAAATCCCAGCCAGAGCAGAAAAGATCCAATTATTTTGCATTGTTCTGCAATCTGTAGCTTCATATTACATAGATATTCTCTCCTAGAAGTATTGCTTGTAGAGAAAACTATCTCTGAATTAGACCTAGTTCACACAGGGTTTTATGGCGCTGATTTTGACACAGAAAAACCGCGTCGGAATCACCGCCAAAAAACAAGCAAAACCGCCTTCCATTGATTTCAATGGAAGGTTGAGGCATTTTTTTCCAGAGCGGCTTTTAGCTTTTAGCCACTTGCGTGAAAAAAAGCGTCATGTTCTTTCTTGGCGCAGTTCTGCCTCTGACCTCCCATTGAAATCAATGGGAGGCAGGAAAAGTGTAATTCGCTGCGTTTTTTGCCTGCGGTGCTCAATGGCCACGGGCGGAAAACACTGCAAAAACCCCAGGAAGAAAGTGCAGGCAGGTCAGAATCTTAGATTTTTTTCTGACTGTAAAATACTCTGTGTGAACAGGGCCTTATCGTGCTCTGTGGAAGCACCATATGGTGGCGCACAGTATGCCTGTGTGTCCATAGTACAGCGGTGCATGGTGTTTGTGTGCATCTGTAAGGCTCTGTGCAGATGATGATTCCTGATTGCCAACTGGTTAGGTAAGCATGTCTTGGTAAAGGGGTTGTCCAAGTGGATAACCCTTTTAAATCACAACCATAGCTAAGTTTAATTGGAAATAAGTAGTCTGCAAAGTATTCCGTATATCTATTTACAGACAATTTGTGACTTTATTAGTGCAACCTAATTTTGAAAATTGTTAATGTCATGGATTATTCAATGTGAGCAATGTGGTGGCCCCAAATTGGTTATCTCCATTGCACAAAAAACATTAGCTAGATTGATAGATCGACAGATCAACAGATCGATAGATAGACCAACAACTAAATGATCGCAGCACTCAAAAGGTAGATGCAAAAAAGAATGTGGTTTATTGACCCGTGTCAAATGCTACATTTCAGTCCTCTCCACTGGACCTTTCTCAAGCAATAGTGATATGTGCAGACCAGGGTTTTTTACCCTTCGCTCATATTACATCATCAGTAGTAGTTAGTATAAAAAACATCCAAAATCATGCCAACATTTGGTTTACACACAATAAAAAACATATGATACATTATGTATAAGTGTTATAAACAGGTAGAACCAAGTGCATCGTACAAAAACAATAAATAACAGCATTAAATACTTAAATATGTCAAATGTCCATAGAGATGCATATTCATGAGTGGGAGGAGATAGGAGCCACTCACCAATCCCAGAACCTTGGACATATATTGGGAATATTATCACTAATGATTCTCTACTCCTACCGTGTCTACGATAGATAGATAGATAGATAGATAGATAGATAGATAGATAGATAGATAGATAGATGATAGATAGATAGATAGATAGATAGATAGATAGATAGATAGATAGATAGATAGATAGATAGATAGATAGATAGATAGATAGATAGATAGACATGACATAGATAGACATGACATAGACATGACATAGATAGATATGACATAGATAGATAGATAGATAGATAGATAGATAGATAGATAGATAGATAGATAGATAGATAGATAGATAGATAGATAGATAGATAGATAGATAGATAGATAGATAGACATGACATAGATAGATAGATAGACATGACCGCTACGGCTGCTACAGCGGTAGTTACGCCACTAGATAGATAGATAGATAGATAGATAGATAGATAGATAGATAGATAGATAGATAGATAGATAGATAGATAGATAGATAGATAGATAGATAGATAGATAGATAGACATGACATAGATAGACATGACATAGATAGATATGACATAGATAGATAGATAGATAGATAGATAGATAGATAGATAGATAGATAGATAGATAGATAGACATGACATAGATAGATAGATAGACATGACCGCTACGGCTGCTACAGCGGTAGTTACGCCACTAGATAGATAGATAGATAGATAGATAGATAGATAGATAGATAGATAGATAGATAGATAGATAGATAGATAGATAGATAGATAGATAGATAGATAGATAGATAGATAGATAGATAGATAGATAGATAGATAGACATGACATAGATAGACATGACATAGATAGATATGACATAGATAGATATGACATAGATAGATAGATAGATAGATAGATAGATAGATAGATAGATAGATAGATAGATAGATAGATAGATAGATAGATAGATAGATAGATAGATAGATAGATAGATAGATAGATAGACATGACATAGATAGATAGATAGACATGACCGCTACGGCTGCTACAGCGGTAGTTACGCCACTAGATAGATAGATAGATAGATAGATAGATAGATAGATAGATAGATAGATAGATAGATAGATAGATAGATAGATAGATAGATAGATGATTGAGAAATAGATAGATAGATAGATAGATAGATAGATAGATAGATAGATAGATAGATAGATAGATAGATAGATAGATACACTTTATTTGCCTATTATATTTATGCATGCAATAAACAAGATTTTATATTACTTATTTCCACTTTTATATACTATACATTTACTTTATACAAGATGATCATGGATAAAAAGTACCACTGTATCAATAAGAACAGCTGGTGTGTTTCCCATAGCAACCATTAGTACATAACTGGTTGTCATGGAAGATACCACTGATATTTCTGTGTTCTGGTTTTCATACCTGACCCCCTGTATTTTTCGGCTGATCCATGCATGCACTGATGATTGTAATCTATTGTAGCCACTATAGCCGTGTAGTATTGCATGTCACATTCTGACAGACTTTCTTTTAATTTTCTTTTTATGTTCTCTCACCACCATTGTAATTTCTTCAGTTCGCCCTGTTGGTAAGTAACCATCCTTATATTATGTTAGCATGACATTTTACAGTGTTCCATCTTTCATTTATATTCTGGATCATTGCCAAGCACATGGTACGGGTTGCACATGCAATATATTGCTATTACGGCACGAGCACTTGCAATGATAACGTAACGTCTATATGACCTGTATGTACAGTAAAAATGGAAAGTAAGTACAGAATACCAGCCCTCAGATGGTCTGCAATGTGTCACTTTTGACATTTTTGCCTATTGTAAAGGTTCAGCGTCACCTGTAAGGAACCTTAGCTAATATTCTACTGAAGGGCATTTACAGCAACTACTAAAAATACTCATATATCCTGAACCACTCCATTACCAAACTAGAGGTTATACAGATATCACATGGTTCGGACTGGGCAATGAGATTCCCACCAACCACTATGGCCTGTCTTCATGTTACCCGAGTGGAGGTAAGATAAGCTAATTGGCCAAAGGGGCACAATAATCCGCAGAGTACCCCAGCCCCTTTTCAAATGATTGTAGGGGTCTCAGATTCCGTACATCCAACGATGACAACTTGTGACATCTCAATGACATAAGTGCTATGAAGTGATAGTTACAAATTATTCTGAGAATATAGGCACTATAAATGACATTCGAGATCAGCCAACAGCAGTGCTGGAGAACAACTGCCATCTCCCTTGCTCTCTAGAGCCATAGTGCTGCTTCCATCACTTCTCCAGTATAGTAAGTGCCACCTCTTGATCTCCACTGAAACATGGAGACTAGGAAATCTCACATAGTGTCTTAGTTATCTTATACTAAGCAAATAGCCCAAGCACATTTGGGCCGCTGCTTTGTAAGGGGCACTGGCTAAACATCATTTATTGGAGAAGCTTTGGTGGTCAATTTGCCATATTACGTAGGCATCAAATCTATCTCTTGACTCTTTTAAGGTGTCTCACATCATGTACCGCCATCACCTGGACAAGAGGTAGGTATGGGTGCACACTCAAATGGGGTTAATAACCATGGCTTTGCTTTATTTCTTCCATATATAATCTACTTTCCTCTTAGGGACGTTAGCTTTTGGCCAAATATATGCTGAGGAAACTAAGATTGTGAGCAAGTCTTATATGTGTTGTGTCCAAATCTTGGCAGAACATGGTTAGAGCCAACCAAAGGACTACAATAGCAGTGAGGGCCACAGTACGCTATACGTGTTAGCCACTGGGAAATAGTTTACCCTCTATACCCCTACACCTTTCTGTCCTATTCTAGCAGGCAGTTACTTTGTAGCTGTTCTTAAGCCTACTCTTAAACAGGACCTGTCACTAGGTCATATAAGTTGAACTCTTTAATTGACTTGAATAGCACGGTATCCCTGATTCCAGCGCTGTTTTTCTTTTTTTTCCTGGACACCCCCGTTCTAGAGATATGGACACTGTTGTCTTAGCTCTCTCTATGCTAATTTGCTGTAGTTAGCCGACGTGCTGGAGCTCCCTTCCCTAACTCTCATACTGACCAATCAGCGCAAGGCAGCTTGAGAGTAGATCACGCCCTGTTGGCTATAGTATAGAGGGACCCAACACAACGGTGGGCCATATCTCTAGAATGGAAAGGTCTAGGAGAAAAATAAAAATGGCACTGGAATCAGGGAGACAGTGCTATTCAGGTCAGTAAACCAGTTCAACTTATATGACCTAGTGACAGGTCCTCTTTAAGCCAGCCATACACATGTGATAGCTGCCAGTCAACAGCTATTTCTCCCGACTCCACCATAAAAATGTACCCTCGGCTCAGCCGAGCGTGCATGTTAATGTCAATGAGGAGAAGGAAATAAACCAGGAGTTTGATCAACTTTTATCTTATGTGTATGGCCAGCTTTAGTTCTTATCTCCCTCCTCCAGTGCCAAAGATCGCAGAGGGAAGTGCCGCTTTTTGTGGCTTTCTGACTCTGGTGCAAGAATATCACTGCCCAGTAATTAAACTTGGGAAGGCAATGTAACCCTGTGCAGTTCCCTTTAGCTTTGTTTTGGGCATGATTGGTCTATAGGATGCCCTAATAAATAAATACAATGGGAAATTATTGTATTTATTTTATTTGTATTTCCCTTTGCTGTAGAATGTAGAAGAATAAAGAGAGCGCTTGCATCATGTCCCAGGGGTCCTTAACAACCAATGATTCTCCAATTCTATTTCAACGCAAGCAAAAATAGCTGTGTATCAAAATGACAGAAGTCAGGGCAGATCCACTTCACCTTCAGCACAATATGTTGGCTATTTGTAGAAAAATGGAAGTTTATAAAACTCCTTTACTGTTTAATAAACCATGCTAAAGGGGAAAATAGTTCCCATATGGATTCAGTCTAAGAAAACATTGTCATAAATGTCTAAGCTGAAATGATTTTGCAATTAAACATCCTGTCCAGAGGTCGACAGCAGAATCTTTTTTCCTTTCTGAATAAAATATGACTGGAAAAAGGCTTTGGAAAATGTATTTGTTTTAAGTCCTTCAGCCCCAGGCACATATGTTCCGCTATGAATTAAATATTTCATCAGGTATACCATTTTCTTGGAAGGGAAAGTTGCTATGGTAAATCCAATACTGTATACTCACATGTAATTGGTCACCGTATTGGAAGAAAAGGCTGCAAATAAATATGTCTAATACCCTCGAAGCTGCTAGAAAGCTTTCCCCCCTAAATTAAGAAAAATGGCAGTAAATCAAGGCCTCATGCACACGACCATGCTCGTAATTACGACTCGTAATTACGAGCACGGGCGGGCACGACCGGCCACGGGCAGCCGGCCGCTTTTGTGAGCCGTGCTCCCATTATAAAGTATAGGAGCACGGCCCGTAAAATGAAAAAATAGAACATGTCCTATTTTTTTAACGGTGCGGGCACCTTCCCGTGAGAAAACGGGAAGGTACCCGTGACTAACAGAAGTCTATGGTCCCGTTATTGCGGGTCGTAATTACGACCCGCAATAACAGGTGTTTTTACGGTCGTGTGCATGAGGCCTAAGTCGTTCTCTGTCCAGTTGTTACAAATTTTAATTGTTTCTTATAAATTACTTGGAAATCTGGGTGACAATGTATATGGCTGCCATCATCACAATGTTTAACCAACTTTCCTAAAGTACTGAAGATTTAATCTAAATATATAAGCAGTGACATGAGATCCGAGAATGTTTCTTTGTATATTCAATTTTCGAAAGCTCAGGCTAAGAATATAATATAATAAAGTATACAAATAGCCATATTATACAGTGTCTAACAATATGCGCCATACAGTGTGGTGCCTAAATAACAGTGCCACATGCTGGCCAAATAACATTTTAATACAATTTCCAAAATAACAATTCTATATAGTGCCGCGACCGCTATACGCTGCAAAATAATGTCAGTTCATAATGATTTTTAAGGTGCCCCTCTACCTGGTGCCAAATCTATCGATGTAGACCTAGCCTCACTTATACAAAGCTTGTCTGGAAAGTTATAGGGGGTTGTCCAACCGCCGGCTCAGATGTCCCCCAAGACGACATGTAATTTCAAAGCAAATTCTCATAATTTAACCTTAGACATCGCCCATCCAAATCCGTGCTCGTCCATTGTGTCCATAGATCTCAGTGCGCGATCTGCAATCTTCTAGACCTGAGACTCATCTCTTGACTCTAAGGTGAGGTCACCTCTATTAGCTGCACATGCCCTAATAGAACATAATAGGGGGGTCTGTAATAGACAACCCTTTTCATATGAAGTAATTGATCCCATTGGAAAAACCCCATTCCTACTAATCTTAGATGTTTCTCAATATATTGACCAGATCACATTTTTTATTACAATTTTTATCCTTTAGAAAAACGATAAATAGATGAAGAGATCTTTACGGGGCTTTTTAAGACTCCTAATAACTGTACCATTCGTTGTTATTGATTATTACATCCTGCTCAGATGTTGACAGACACTATTTTAATTCGCTTTGTATAAGGTCACGTTGCCAATCCATCACTTCGTGCTACTGACAATGACAAATTTTCACCAAAGCAGAAAACCTTTTGTAAGCCGCATGTCATACCCTGTTTAATACATTAATAATGGTGATATATTATTCACTTCTCCTAAAATATTTATCAGACATGACAAAACATATACATATTGTGAATGCTTCATCAAACACCGACCCATTCCATTAGATGGTTCCCCACTAGGCTAAGAGCTTTGTCATTTCTGAAATGCTGTTGTTGAGGTTCTAGGAGTAGAAGGTAAAGTTTATAATTCATTGTATGTCAAAGTAAATTTTACCAAACAAAAAACAGCAAAAGAAAAACAAAACCTGAAATAATAATAATAATAATAATAATAATAATAATAATAAAAATAATAATAATAATAATAATAAAACAAAATAAAAAAAATTGTAATAAGTAGAAATTCATAACAGCACTTTCTTAAAGGGGGTTTGTTATGAAGGGCAAAGGGGCATATGGACAGTGGTTGTCTTTATAATAGTGGTATTATTGGAATATTATTACTTCCTTGACGTTTTTCTCCTTTTGGTTTTTTTCAGACGGATCCAAACATATATTGTACCAATGTATGGCATATACTTGGATCCATCTGTCCATTGACTTTCATTGTAGCATATAGAATATGAAATGGCAATAGAGGCTGCACTATTCATCCCAGCAAAAGCAATGTATCATCATATAAACACAAAACGATCAATTATATGCCAAAAGGACACTCTTCTTGCATATATCTGACCCATAAAAACCTCATGAACATTATAGTATGCACACACACACACACACACACACACACACACACACACACACACACACACACACACACACACACACACACACACACACACACACACACACACACATATATATATATCTTGTTGGTATACAATATGTCTGATGTATGATCAAAATGTAGTGTCACCAAAACATAATAGACATGCAAGGCTTGGAGAAATTCAAGCTCCCCATCCCCCAGTGAATGTATGGGCTGGCTGTAGAGTTTCCCTGCTGTATTGTCTGAAATCTCCCCTGGCTAAAGGGAGCAAAAAAATAATAATAATATCAATATATTAGAAAATTGCTACTTATACAATTCTCTCATATATAGAAGCAGGTTCACTAAAGATGAAATCAATATTTTATATAAGTATTTTTTTTTTGCATATGACTCTAAAATTATTAAAAAAATGGGGACCAACTTTATAATAATGTAATAGTGATTAGATACCTATTGTCCCTCTACTGTTATACAGGAGAGACAAAAATCCCTGTTATATGATGACTAGGATTTCCCGAAACGCCATTATCATACGCCCACATTTCAACGTCCAGATTTCGACCTATATTTTGATTTTACCGATGCAAACTTAGATCACCATAAGGTCTTGTGCCAATATTATGGTTAAGAAATGTGACTGTATTACAGATTTTTGTAACCATAAAGACTCTGGGTATAGTTTACAGCGCCCCCTATTGAACATCAGGAAAAAAAAACTACATTTGATACTCGACATAAATGCGTCATAAGTAAGAAAAACAAAAAAAAAGATGTGTTTTTTGTCTTCTTCTATGGCTCGGCATGATCTTGGTATTCTGAGAGGTTGGTCATTAGGTTAATGTTATCTATTGCCATTTGTGATGAACCCACGTTTAATAAAATCCTTCTATCCCAGCTAAAAAGTTCATTAAGTTCATCAAAGCAGCAAAATGCGTAAAGTGAGTTAAACAAAAAAGTGCAAGGATGAAAAAAAAGAGCGCATTTGCATTCCACTACTTTAGTCTAATACTTCTAAATGCTTCTTCATTATCCGGACGGAGAGTGCTATTGTACCAGCTCTAAAAATGAGGTGATTAACCTTGAGGTCTTTCATCCGCACATTTGAAAGCCCACCTCACACATGGCCTATGCTTTTTATTCATGTTTTACATGCTGATTTCCATATCGTCCCACTCGCCCTCCGATGCTGATATTAGCATAACAGTGCTTATGCATGACATTGATTGAAGTCTGTGCTAACTGAATGTAGCAAGGAAGCCGTGATATGAAAAGATGAAAGGTAATTTGTCCAGTGCTGCATTTATAGGCTTATAATGGTGTAGTGGGGTGAGAGTGGGCGAGAGGGTTACCATTTTAGAGGTTCAACCTATCAATTCAGTAGAAACTAAAGAAATCAATAACGCATTGATATACTGAAAAGAATATGTAAAGTACAGATATTGCAGAGCTGAGTTTGTCATTCAGCTCTTTGTGGCTGCATTTTTGATATCCGCATGTTTACCTGCAGTCTGATGTAAAATCACGGGCAACATATGGTGATTACGATATAATAATTGCCAAATGACAAACTCGGCGCTGCTACATCTGATGGTCATAGAGGTTTTTTTTTTTTTATTCAGGAGAAATATTGAACAATTTAGAAGGTCAATTTGTCTATAATTGGCACAGCTTTACAGGACTGGACAGATTACTACATATTTTAAAAAACAGTTTTGTTGGTAGCCCGACAATAAAAACAAACTTGAGTGAAAAACAACCCAAAAAGTGAGGGGCCGGTATTTTATTATTTATGTATATTGAAGTACATTTTGTAAATTTGAACTTGAAGTCAAGATTTCCCAACTGGATCTTTTTGTATTTTCACAGCTCCCCCTCAATTTGTGGTGAGACCGCGGGATCAGATCGCAGCTCAGGGACGCACTGCAACATTCCCTTGCGAAACCAAAGGAAATCCACAACCTGCCGTCTTCTGGCAAAAGGAAGGAAGTCAGGTAAGTTGGCGCAGTAACACTTGATCTGAAGACTTTGAAACTGCTCTATGGCTCAGATATAGGAATATATGTTTTGCGTCCGGTATATTAGATAAAAAAAGACGTGTCTTCCATTTTTAAAGAACATAAAAAAATTAAGCAAAGGGGAAAGTTTGCTCACAACCACTGTGGCGCCAGTACAACTTCCATAGGGAATCATCTCAATTATGTAGGGGTACAGACCGAGTCGTAGACAGACTTTTCTTCACCCGGGGTAAAGATTCAATTCTCTGCTTTAGCCCCGTCTCTAAAGCCTTATTCATACGACCGTATTTTATGTCTGTGTGCTGTCCGTTGAAATATCTGACAGCCCACTGACCCATGCAATTCAATGGGGTTATTCATACGTGTGTGTTTATTTCACGGAGCGTTTGTCCGTTGGGTGAAACTCACTGCATGTCCTATTTTGGTCTGTTTTTGCCGACCACATCACACAATGAAGTCTACGGGTGCGTGAAAAACATGGACAGCACACGGATGACACCCGTCTGCTGTCCGTGTTTCACGCATCAGTTGCTAAAGAAAAATATAAAATCAGGAAGTGGGGAGGAACACGGACGTGAAAAACTGATGCCATACGGAAACCACACTGATGCCACATGAACATGAATTGCATAAAATATGGTCCTTTTTTTGTGGACGCAAAACGAACACGCTTGTCTGAATAAGGCCTTAGGCTCTATTCACACTAGCATCATGACATCTATTTATAACGGAGTCCTGATCAATTTTTCCAAGGAATCCAAACGAACACTGGTGGGCATTATTTGACTTTAATAAAGGTCTGTTAGGGGTCTGTCAAGATTCTGGTATTCTTGCTGTTAAAGACACCGGAAAACTTAGGGGGAACACAGGTGGCACCACAGAACGCAAGTGTGAATAGAGCCTAAGGCAGAGTGGCTTGTTGGAGCTTGTCTGGTATCCAGTACCAGGGACAACTGCTCCAGTTGTCATGATATTCCTATTGCATTATGTAACGTCTACTCCTACGTATGTTCCACATTGTACTTGAGTCATTCTTTTGCAAGCCTAAAGACATTGTACCATTCCAAATAACTAAATGATAGCTATCCATTCAAAGTAAATGAAGAATGGCTCCCGGATCATGATAGAACAGGGCAGTTTATCCCGCATTTCACATACGACCTCCCATAAGCATTTGGGGCAATGTGATCTTTTATCAAAACCCAAAAACCAATATGATATTGATAATTGTCATAGATTGATATCCCGTCCTGACAGACAATGTGTGGGCTCTGGCGTAAGGCAATATGAAGAATTGAAGTGAATAGTAGCGCACTCTAGTTCATGGCTACCTGATCATCCATTACTATTGTGCTATTACACCTTAGAAGGGGAGAGGTTTTACTTCAGTCCTATGTACTATATACAAGGTGATGGAAATGATTCTTACACCATAGCAATCGATCAGCCTTTTGCATTCATAAGCCTAATCCTGATGATATATATTAGATATTTGCTGGTAACCCATCAACAATTCAATGTCTACGGAGATGTAAGACCCTAATGGAATAGAAATAAAATAACTGTCAATCAAAATGACAGTAAGAAGTTTCAGTCCCCTATTACTAAGCATGTTTGCCTTGGCATGATTTGTAAATTATTTTAACATAGCAAGAGAGATAAGTTGCTTCTATACATGACGCTTATCTCAATGAAGGAAACAAAAACCTGGATCATTTTTTTTACTCTGAACAAGGATCTACCAAGCAAGCCCCTTAGATATTAAACCCTTGGCAGTTCCCATCAAAACTTGCTGAATTATTAAACAGAAATGTAATAACTATGGCCAGCTTTACCCAATGTCTGATTTAAGGAAAATAGCATGTTATTTAATTGTCTTATTTTTTTACCCCAAAATAAGTGGTGCCTCAGTTGTCTAGCAAATACCCTTTTTCGTTTGCCCCTCTTAGCTCCACCATTGACCCTTACAGCAGCCTGTTAACACACTTCAGAATATAGACTTCACACTATAGACAACAGGTTTTCATTAGGTCACTCCTGTGACTAAAGGAAGAAATAACAATATATTAAGGAATCGCTGTTTAAAGGGGTTGTCTGAGATCAGAAAAAAGGGACTGCAACTTTTTGAAAAACAGTGCCATTCTTGTCCATAGGCTGGATTTGGTATTACAGCTTAACCCCATTCAAGTAATGGGGCTGAACTGCAATACCAAAAACAACCCATGTAATAGAGTGGCACATTTTCAACAAAAAAAAAAAGCAGTTACTTATTGTATCCATTTTGGATTGACTCAGAGTGCATCTGTGATTACCATAACTTATCCTACTTACTGCCTACAGCCTTCAATAGAAAAACTACAGAGATGCAGGTTGAAATCCCCAGAGAATTCCATAATTCTGTATTTATAGGTGATATAGTAAGATCGGATACTGGAATAACAATAAACTATGCAGTGCCAGCTTCCGTTTGGTAGCATGTGCTAATATTTATGTTAAGTGGCTTTGTAGTGCTACACGTGAATCTTGTAAAGTGGATATCCATCACTTCATTATAAGGAGAGGAGGTCCTAATTAACCAAACACATTATTTGGAGGATTAAAGTCATTTAGCTTAATTGAATGGTGTTAATACTCCATTTTATACTCGTCCATTGGTCTGATGTAACATTAATGCATTGTAAGGAGGATTAAACTGTTTGTCCGTAATTGAATTTGATGATCAGCTTTTTTTTAAAATGAATTAGAGAGTCACTAGTCATTAAAATGGGTTTTCCAATTTTTTAAAATAGTGTGCAAATGGTTTAAGTGCATAAGATTAGTCACTTACTAATGTGCTGTCTGTAGCTGAAAGGTCTCTGTATATCGTTCTCACATGCAGTCACATGACCATGCTCCTGGCGTTTATCTCTTGCTTGTGTGACGTCCTGTACACTGAACACATGGTTATCTCCACCCTCCCTGTAGTACTGGATGTCAAACATCACATAAGTCTTCTCTCCACTGCTCAATGCCCCCTTACCTGCCAGTCTATGGAGGGATCAAGTTTTGCATGATCTGGGTGGCAGATAGTGCAGAGTATATCAGCAGAACAGCAGAGCGGTTTCTCCAAGCAGGCAGTGAGTAATGACAGGACAAACCATACAACTTGCAATAGAGGGACATGCAGGCGGCTGTGACTAGAGGCAATGTCTGTGAGAGCAGAGAGGAATCATGGGAACTGCAGTCCTTTACATGGTAATCCCACCCACAGCAAGCCCTAGCAAAATGAAAACACCAGTACTTCACAGAGCTGGACAACATAAAATGAAAATAACTACTTCTGAGCCATGGTGGCATCATCAAGTGGGCATTCAGACACAGATAGGTACTTTTCAGTGTTTTTAATACGTGCGGAAAACCCCTTTAACACACCCCCTAGACCTCATGCACATGGCCGTATTAAGGCTTCTTACAACCTCAGAGTTATAAAAAGCTGAAATTGTATGAATCAAAAGATAGAAGAAAAACAAGTGCAGCATTCGGGACACGGCGCCTGGCAGGTAATTATTCAGAAGTAGTATGATTTTCTTAGGTATACGTTTTATTGTAACACCGCGCGTTTCAGGACCGGACAGGTCCCTGCCTCAGGCACATATGAAACGCATAGTGGTACAATAAAACGTATACCTAAGAAAAACATACTTCTTCTTTTTCGTAAAGACAGGACAAATAGGAAAGGTGGTGGTGTATGTCTGTATGTGAGAAGTGATATGAAGGCGAGTGTGAAAGAGACAATAGTGGGTGAATACTGTGAGGAGGTTGAAACCTTGTGGGTGGAACTAGAAAGGGAGGTAAACACTGAAAAAATTACTTTTGGTGTAATCTATAGACCCCCCAATATAACTGAGGAGATGGAAGGTCAGATATATAAACAGATGGAGCGGGCTGCACAGGCGGGTACTGTAGTGATAATGGGAGATTTTAATTTCCGGGATATTAATTGGTGTCATGGTTCGGCTTCAACTGCAAAGGGGAGACATTTCCTCAACCTGTTGCAGGAAAATTTTATGGGCCAGTTTGTGGAAGACCCGACTAGAGGTGAAGCTCTGTTGGATCTGGTCATTTCTAATAATGCAGATCTTGTTGGGAATGTCAATGTTCGTGAAAACCTCGGTAACAGTGATCACAATATAGTTACATTTTACCTATACTGTAAAAAACAAACGCAGGCTGGGAGGGCAAAAACATTTAATTTTAAGAAAGCCAATTTCCCCAGGATGAGGGCTGCAATTCAGGATATAGACTGGGAAGAACTAATGTCAAATAATGGAACAAATGATAAATGGGAGATTTTCAAATCTACTTTGAGTTATTATAGTGCAAAATTTATTCCTACAGGTAATAAGTATAAACGACTCAAATTAAACCCCACATGGCTTACACCTTCTGTGAAAGGGGCAATACATGACAAAAAAAGGGCATTTAAAAAATACAAATCTGAGGGTACAGCTGTAGCCTTTGTAAAATATAAAGAGCTTAATAAAATCTGTAAAAATGTAATAAAATTAGCAAAAATACAAAATGAAAGGCAGGTGGCCAAGGATAGTAAAACAAATCCTAAAAAATTCTTCAAGCATATAAATGCAAAAAAGCCAAGGTCTGAACATGTAGGACCCCTAGATAATGGTAATGGGGAGTTGATCACAGAGGATCAAGAGAAGGCAGAGTTACTAAATGGGTTCTTTAGCTCTGTATATACAACAGAAGAAAGAGCAGCTGATGTAGCCGGTGCCAGTGCTGTTAATATATCAGTTGATATACTGAATTGGATGAATGTAGAGATGGTCCAAGCTAAATTAAATAAAATAAATGTGCACAAGGCTCCGGGACCAGATGGGTTACACCCTAGAATTCTTAAAGAGCTTAGTTCAGTTATTTCTGTCCCCCTTTTCATAATATTCAGAGAATCTCTAGTGACAGGTATAGTGCCAAGGGACTGGCGCAGGGCAAATGTGGTGCCTATTTTCAAAAAGGGCTCTAGGTCTTCCCCGGGTAATTATAGACCAGTAAGCTTAACATCCATCGTGGGGAAAATGTTTGAGGGGCTATTGAGGGACTATATACAGGATTATGTGACAATAAATAGCATTATAAGTGACAGCCAGCACGGTTTTACTAAGGACAGAAGTTGTCAAACTAACCTAATCTGTTTTTATGAAGAGGTGAGCAGAAGTCTAGACAGAGGGGCCGCTGTGGATTTAGTGTTTTTGGACTTTGCAAAGGCATTTGACACTGTCCCCCATAGACGCCTAATGGGTAAATTAAGGACTATAGGTTTAGAAAATATAGTTTGTAATTGGATTGAGAATTGGCTCAAGGACCGTATCCAGAGGGTTGTGGTCAATGATTCCTTCTCTGAATGGTCCCCGGTTATAAGTGGTGTACCCCAGGGTTCAGTGCTGGGACCACTATTATTCAACTTATTTATTAATGATATAGAGGAAGGGATTAATAGCACTATTTCTATTTTTGCAGATGACACCAAGCTATGTAATATAGTTCAGACTATGGAAGATGTTCATGAATTACAGGCAGATTTAAACAAACTAAGTGTTTGGGCGTCCACTTGGCAAATGAAGTTTAATGTAGATAAATGTAAAGTTATGCATCTTGGTACCAACAACCTGCATGCATCATATGTCCTAGGGGGCGCTACACTGGCGGATTCACTTGTTGAGAAGGATCTGGGTGTACTTGTAAATCATAAACTCAATAACAGCATGCAGTGTCAATCAGCTGCTTCAAAGGCCAGCAGGATATTGTCGTGTATTAAAAGAGGCATGGACTCGCGGGACAGGGATGTAATAATGCCACTTTACAAAGCATTAGTGAGGCCTCATCTAGAATATGCAGTTCAGTTCTGGGCTCCAGTTCATAGAAAGGATGCCCTGGAGTTGGAAAAAATACAAAGAAGAGCAACGAAGCTAATAAGGGGCATGGAGAATTTAAGTTATGAGGAAAGATTGAAAGAATTAAACCTATTTAGCCTTGAAAAAAGACGACTAAGGGGGGACATGATTAACTTATATAAATATATTAATGGCACATACAAAAAATATGGTGAAATCCTGTTCCTTGTAAAACCCCCTCAAAAAACAAGGGGGCACTCCCTCCGTCTGGAGAAAAAAAGGTTCAAGCTGCAGAGGCGACAAGGCTTCTTTACAGTGAGAACTGTGAATTTATGGAATAGCCTACCGCAGGAGCTGGTCACAGCAGGGACAGTAGATGGCTTTAAAAAAGGGTTAGATAATTTCCTAGAACAAAATAATATTAGCTCCTATGTGTAGAAATTTTTCCTTCCCTTTTCCCTTCCCTTGGTTGAACTTGATGGACATGTGTCTTTTTTCAGCCGTACTAACTATGTAACTATGTAACTATGTAACCTGCCAGGCGCCGTGTCCCGAATGCTGCACTTGTTTTGCTCCTATCTTTTGATTCCTTCTCCCCGGGCACATAGAATTCACCTGAGTGATAGCAGCGGGTATCAGCCGGCACCTAGAGAAATACCTTCACTTATTTCAATGCAGTTAGCGTTGTGCCTATACTTACACAACAAAACTAGCTGAGTAGACCAGCTCACCATGCACCATTACCTATATATTTTTGAAACAGTATTATCTTAGAGGAGCGCCGTTTTCCTCTTCTCTCCTTTTTCTTTTCCTTTGACAATATGGAATTGTATGGGCCCTTACTGTACCTCTGCATGCCTCCAGCAGTAAACAAATTGTGATATCTTAGTATTCACCTCTAAAAGTTTAGCTTCTAAAGGAGAATAACAGCATACGGTGGCATACAATGTGCCTATAGCTCCATAGTACGGAGCCGCAGGAACTCCATGTGCAGCTGTACAGTGCCTACGGCTCTTTGTATATGCTAGTTTTCAACCTATGGATCCCCATCCTCTGTGAAACTACATCCCCCTCAACATGTCTAGTCATCTTGTGGTATGCACAGGCTGGTACAGTAGCATCAGTTTTACAGGTTGCAGACCACTGGAATAAGTCAATGAGTTTATATGCAAGATGTTATTCTGTGTTAGGTAACACTTTCATTAAGTGCACTTACAATTTAATGACTATATTAAATAATTACTCTTATGAGTCAGGAAATAGTCAATTATTTAGGTGACAGTTAATTATTAAAGTATCATCACTGTGTAAACATGTCGTTTATAATTGGATTTTCAATTAGTTTTTGTATTTTTAGTACAGATTTTATTATAGAAATATCTCAGCGTAGAGAATGATAGGTTTATTTGAACTTGCATACAGCTGATCCAGGCTTGTTTGTTCTCATCAGTGCATGATATGCAAACCATGACTATAAGGCTATGTTCACAGAGGGCGGATATGATGCGTAAAAGCATACAGCGTATCCGCCCTGGTCGCCGCAGGGAATTCCACACCAATTTGGGGTGCAGTTTTTCAGCCGGAATGTCGGCTGCGAAAATCCTGCACTGAAAAAACCCCAAAACGTTTCATACTTACGTCGCCTTGGCTCTCCGCGGTCCTGCAGGATGAAACGTCATCCCAGGAGGCTGGCCTGGAGGAAGAAACACAGAATTCTGGGTAAGTATAAGATTTATTTTTTTCTGAGTTGCGTTTTTTTGCGGCGGTATAGCTGCTTTTTTGCCGCAAAAAATGCAACATCTGCTATTTGTTGCAGGCTTTACCTACACATTAAATTTAATGGGGAAAACTCGCAGCAAATAAACATTGACAAATAAGCATCGACAACGCAAATCCAATTGACATGCCGCGGATTAAAAACCGCACCGCAGGTCAATTTCTTAGGGTTTTTCTCCACTCAGTATTTACGCAGCGTTTGGATGAGATTTGTTCAAATCTCATCCACTCTGCTGCTACTGTATTATGCTACAGATTTTCTGCAACCAATGTCTGTTCCGGAAAATCTGCAGTATTTACGCTACGTGTGACCTTATCCTCAGGGCGAATGGACTGGAGAGTCCAAAATACCTTTCCATACCATAACAACCCTTGTCTATATGCCCTATTGGTGCCTATGGATGTAATTGGGATGTCCCCTGCTGTGGACCTCCCTCTATAAGCCAGAGCAAAGAGCTGCTAAGTAGGAGCAGCTCCAACCTCTGGCGAACTTGGATTGTCCATGCATTACATGGTCTGCCATTAATTGGCAGGGTAACTGTATAGTCAGCCGCAACTTCCCCTGAGACAGCTTTCTTTACAGAAGTATTTTTTAATATAAGACAAGCATATTAAATAAATGCTACTTATGCTATTCTTGCCTCTATAAACCACCAATGGGTCCATGCAACACACGGATGGCCATTCATTGCTATCTTTATGAATATGCTAGCCAAGGATTCCCTGTGCGATAGCAGCAGATCGATGGGGTTTACAGTAGCTGGATCACTGTCGATCTGCTAATTAATTTTTACATATGTAATTTACATATGTAACATATACAGAAATAAGAGAGATGATAGATAGATAGATAGATAGATAGATAGATAGATAGATAGATAGATAGATAGATAGATAGATAGATAGATGGACTGTAGATAGATGGACTGTAGATAGATAGATAGATTGATAGATAGATAGATAGATAGATAGATAGATAGATAGATAGATAGATAGATAGATAGATAGATAGATAGATAGATAGATGGACTGTAGATAGATGGACTGTAGATAGATAGATAGATAGATAGATAGATAGATAGATAGATAGATAGATAGATAGATAGATGGACTGTAGATAGATGGACTGTAGATAGATGGACTGTAGATAGATGGACTGTAGATAGATAGATAGATAGATAGATAGATAGATAGATAGATAGATAGATAGATAGATAGATAGATAGATAGATAGATAGATAGATAGATAGATAGATAGATAGATAGATAGATGGACTGTAGATAGATGGACTGTAGATAGATGGACTGTAGATAGATAGATAGATAGATAGATAGATAGATAGATAGATAGATAGATAGATAGATAGATAGATAGATAGATAGATGGACTGTAGATAGATGGACTGTAGATAGATGGACTGTAGATAGATAGATAGATAGATAGATAGATAGATAGATAGATAGATAGATAGATAGATAGATAGATAGATAGATAGATAGATGGACAGTAGATAGATGGACTGTAGATAGATAGATAGATAGATAGATAGATAGATAGATAGATAGATAGATAGATAGATAGATATTAGATAGATAGATAGATAGATAGATAGATAGATAGATAGATAGATAGATAGATAGATAGATAGATAGATAGATAGATAGATAGATATGAGATAGATAGATATGAGATAGATAGATATGAGATAGATAGATAGATAGATAGATAGATAGATAGATAGATAGATAGATAGATAGATAGATAGATAGATAGATAGATAGATAGATAGATAGATAGATAGATAGATATGAGATAGATAGATATGAGATAGATAGATAGATAGATAGATAGATAGATAGATAGATAGATAGATAGATAGATAGATAGATAGATTAGATAGAGGAGATATTACACACTTGATGATTCAAATTAAGGAATTAAACTACGATAATTAATTTAAATTGTGCAGTTAACATCAAACATTTTCCCTAGATCAATAAATGAACCAAGAATGATTAAAATTGTCTTCCATCCAAATAAACATATGTTTCATCTTGTGAGAACAATTGTGTGCAGCAGATGTAAATGTTACACAAATTATTACTTTACAACAAATATTGATGGTTTCAATTACGTTTACGGTTTGAAGTATTAAATTACCTCCCGTTGTTGGATACATAACATTTGGATAATTTTCCCTTTGTTTCTCTGTGATTTTTCAATAGAATCTTCTTTTCCCGAATCAACCACAACCCAACAGTAGATATTCAGTGTCCCCAACTGGAGACCTAACCATCGCCAACATCCAACGTTCAGATGCCGGCTACTACATTTGCCAGGCTTTGACAGTAGCTGGAAGCATATTGGCAAAAGCCCAGCTGGAAGTTACTGACGGTGAGTTTACATGGTTGCTGTCAATCTGTGAGCGTCCGTGACCTGTAAGAAAAAAAGATGTGATTGAGTGCAGTACGTCCATTGCTGCCATCACTGCTGGAAATTATATGGTGACTGCACATTATATACAGAACAGATTACACTGTGTCAGCATACTGTCCCTTAACATTTGGGGTCTTGTTTTGATAATTAATGCCAAATTGCTGTTCCAACTTTGCCATTGAATACCATATAATAGATTTTTATATTTTATTGTCTATTTGGATATGTGAAAAAGTCACTTGGTTGCTGAGGAGCCACTTATGGAACAATGGGATGCAAAACATTTTAAGATGTGGCTGAGGATATGAAGAAAACATTCACAATGCTTTTATACAAATATATACACTATAGCTGTAAGGTCTAAGTGTAATACCAACTGTACTCAGAAGGGGGCGCTATTCACTTTTTCATTCATTTCAAACATGAAAGGAGTTTTCCCATTATTACAAGTTGATTGATGAGGATTCAACTCCTGGAACCCCCACAATTCTCAGAATGAAGGAACTGCAGTGCTACTTAAGCTCTGTGGCTCCCCAGAAGTATTTCCATGCATCATTTCAATCTTTGGGGTCCCAAAGGTAGCACATTGTAGTAATGGGAATACCCCTTTAAATGAGACCTATCAATAGAAAATAAAAAAGACTAGTAGAGATTTTTATTTAAAAATAATTATGCCCCCACCCCTATAAACAGCGCCACTCTTGCCCATAGGCTGTTTCTGGTATTGCAGTTCAACCCCTTCTACTTGAATGGTGCTGAACTGCAAAATCTGTTATAGTGTTAATCATAAATCCTAGAACTAGTGTTATTTTAAAGTGGGACTGCGAGGATGCTTTAAAATAGACACTTTATATTCATATTGTTTTTTAGGGTCTTCACACGGCATCTTTAACATAACATTTTCAGACATATACAAAGAAGGAAATGACCCTATAGCAATTATCAAAATGGGGCTTCTCTTGATTCAGATTAACACCATCATCTCCTATTAACTGATTTTGCAGCCTTTGGGCTGTTTTCCTGCCTAGTTTCTTAACATTGTTCTGCCTGTAGACTGGAAGGTCAATTGGATGGAGAATGAATCCCAGGGTGGGTTTGGACCCTCTCATTAGGCCACCTAGTGGCCATAGAGGGTGCCCTCTTTAGCAGGTTTGCCATTTCACACATTAGAGCTACTTACATGGAGCTATGCTGGTGAAGAAGGGGTTACACATAGCTGCTGTGGGGGCTGCCTATATGCTACAAACACACTTATCATTGGAATAGCAATGAAATCTTTTAGGGCAGGAACACACTAGGCGTAAACACTGCAGATTTTCCACAACGATTTCATTGCGGAAAAATCCGCAGAATAGTTTAGTAGCAGCAGAGTGGATGAGACTTGAATAAATCTCAACCACACAAATCGGAAAAAATCAGCCGAATAAAATGTTCAATTGACCTGCGATACGGTTTTTTTAAGCCACATCATTTCAATTTATGCTACGAAATCGCTGCTCTTCCGTTGCAGGTTTTCCTCATTGAATTGAATAGGGAGGCGAAACACGCAACATAGAGTTATGTGTTTTGCGACTTTTTCAGGCGAAAACTTTGTGATTCAGCCACAAAAATCGCAAGTGAGAAAAAAAAAATCTATTTTTTATTTGAAATTAATAGAAAATGTCAAACTTACCCCGGCCATAGTCCTAGCGATTCTCTATTCTGAGCGCAGCCTCGCCACCTGGCATGAAGTTTCATCCCATGTGACTGCTGCAGCCAATGAAAGGCTGCAGCAGTCACATGGACTACAGAGTCCTCCTAGGAGGCCGGGCTACGCTCAGAAGAGAGGGACTCATTGCAATGACTACTTCCAGGGTTAGTCTAAACTTTTTTTTTCCCCCCTGCAGGATTTCCGGAGCGGACATGCTGCCAGAAAAACTGCAGCACAATTTGGAGCGGTTTTTCGGGCAGAATTCCCTTACGGCTTCCAGGGCGGATACCCTGTGTAGTTTTAGGCCGGGAACCCACGGGTCGGATATGCTGCATAAAAATCACGCAGCGTGTCCGACCTGGAACCCGCAGTACATTCCATCCGATAAATCGCACCACATTGTGGTATGATTTTTCTAACTGAATTTCCGCTGCCATTCAGACTTACACCCTCGGTCTTCTCTGCGCGTAGTTCGTCCTCCTACGATGACGTTGCAGGCCATGTGATGCTGCAGCCTGTGATTGGCTGCAGCGGTCACATGCGATGAAATATCGTCCCTGGAGGCCGGACTGCAGGAAGGATAAGGGCGTTCTGGGTAAGTATGTTGTTTTTTTTTGTTTTCCGTAGTTGCAATTTTTGCTGGGTAATCGCTGTGAATATGCCGCAAAAGTCGCAACACTCGGCTTTCTATTGCAGGATTTACAACGGAAAATCAACAAAAACGCAGCATAAATTCACATCCTCCGGATTTAAATTTATGCTGCGTTTTTTCCCCCGCAGCGTGGGCATGAGACTTTCTAAATCTCATCCACTTTGATGCCACTGCAAATGCTGCGGAATTTCCGCATTGAATATTGTTGCAGAAGTTCCGCAGCATTTATGCTATGTGGGAACCCGGTCTTACGCAGCTTATCCACCTAGTGTGTTCCTACCCTTAAAACCCTTCTCTATTGCTGAAACAATTGATTCTTTTTTTACATTTTGAATTCGATCACAATTACGGACTTTCCAAGCAGTGTATATGTATCATGCCACATTCATATGGAATTACGTTGTTCTTAATATTTGCATTTTCTAGCACCACCTCTAATTGCTTCTGTTCTTGGGTATTTTCTCTCTGGCAAAATGATGCATTTTTGTGCGATGGAAATTACTGTGCAGATTAAAAGGTCTCCTCAATTAATGGGAAGGCAATATTTTTTAATATCTGTCGGTGGCAAGGGGGTGACTGGGGGCAGGAGCTGTGATTGGAACAAACACAAGAGATAAACATTGGCTCCCAGACCATTGAGCTGTTAATAGTTGCACCTGCTGGTACAGAGTAGATTTACTGCAAGAGCAAGCTGGGTTCAAGGATACCCGCGATGAGAAATTCTTTGTGTTGCGAGTAAAAGGATGCAGAGTATCTGTAACAATACAGCAATGACTGTGATTCAGCGGAGGTTATATCAATGTAAGGAGCTGTGTGAATTTCGTGTTATATTGTAAATGTCGGGGGAGGGGCGGCTAATTGTATGCAGTTTTTCATGCTTCCTTTAACTTTTAAAGTACTCAAAAAGCAGAAAGATTACATTTACTGTAATTACCCGCAATTATATTTGCATAAATATCCATAGACCTCTCATAATGCATCTAATTTTTTTTCTGCTTGCCGGTTAATGGCTATGCATTGTTTAACTAGGTAAAGGTGGGTGCGTTATGTATGTGATAGACCAGGCTGAGCTACTTTTTATTAGCAGAATTATTCATAGACAAAATAAATTACATTTTATGTTGTATTTGCATTTATTATAGGCCGGTAGAGTATGTCAGGAAATATTCAAAATTATATATGGACAGAAAGCAAGATTGAGCAAAGTTCACAGCATATAATAATATATTATGCAAATGTAGGACGCAATTTGTCTTGTTTGGATACGTCAATCCATCAGAATAATGGTAGCGAAAGAAGTGATGGAATAAAAGGATCACCTGAATGTACCATTAAAAAGCTTAACAACTTTTGGGAGTTAAATTCCAATTTGTACAAATTTTGGTTTATGTATGAAGGCTGGTGCAGCGACTCAGCAGTCACCAGAGTTACCAGCGTAGTCCGCACTGTATATATCACAACGCAGCGCACGACTATTTGTAAATACAACCCGCCAAACTGGGCAACACCAGGCATTTAGTAGAAAAATGCCAACGTTTGGTAATTTAGGTGCATAAATATTTTCTTTTCTACATTCAGCTACAGCAAGCGAAATGTGTGGAAACTGGTAAAAAAGAAAAGTGGAGCAGTTGACAATAGAAACCAATCAGGTTGTAGCATATAAGTAAAAAAAAGGCTTTGAAAAATGAGAGGTGGAATCTGATTGGTTGGTATAGGTAACTGTTCCCCTATGCCTTTGCACTTTCTTAAAGGGAATGTGTTGCCAGAAAAACATGGGGGAGCTGTGTGGCACTACCTAGAAGGGGGCTGTGTGGCACTACCTGGCAGGGGGGGGCTGTGTGGCACTACCTGGGAGGGGGGCTGTGTGGCACTACCTGGGAGGGGGGCTGTGTGGCACTACCTACAGAGGACACTAAATTTATGGGGGTACAAACTGGGGGCCTAACTTCTATATGAGGACCTAAACAGAGCCTATCTTCTATATGGGGGCACAAAGTGAAGTTTTCTAACATTTTACTGCCTTTGTGAGTTCCCAGGCAATGGGGCCTACAATTCTGTGTCGCCCAAGGGCCCACATAAACCTGGAGCCTGCCCTGGTCCCATAAATATTATTTTAGGCCATAACCAGGGCTGTTGCACAATCATTAATATCCATCACATGATTTACTTTTTACATGGCGTTTGTTATAACTATTATTTTTATGATTATCTGTGTTTTAGAATTCTTTGTTATGTCCGTAGTTCACTAGATTTGGGTGTCTTTAGTCCATATTTGGTTGTGTAGACTACTAGAATAAAGAACAGGGATCAGCAAACTCCAGCTGTTGTGAAACTACAACTCCCAGCATGTCCTGACAGCCAAAGGCTTTAGTATTCCATCCAAAGGCTGTCAGGGCATGCTGGGAATTGTAGTTTTACAACAGCCGGAGTGCTGAAGGTTGCTGACCCCTGTTATAGAAAATGTCATTTATCAATGAAGCCACAGTGAACACAAATAGTGATTCCTACTGCACCGTGTTAGAGCGTAAATGTAGAAAATAGATTTTAAGTCGGGAGTGCATTTTAGGGATCAGAGCAATAAAACAATTGAAGGTTTTTAGAATGAGGACTGGTCGCAGTTTTGGTTGCAGTATGGATGTTCACACCTCACTGCAACTTCTAAGTGTTCATTTAACCTCTGACCTCAATGTCATGGAAACCTGTATCGGACTCACACAGTGAACACCCTCGGAGCCGAGAGTTCGTTTTAGTGAAAAAGGACTTTTAATCTGTTATTGATCCATCTCATTTAATGCAACCCATTTAGACCATTAAAATAAATGACATGTGGTATCTAGAAATATGCAAATGACCAGAGTATTGTCATAAACCTAATAGCCTGCTTCAGACTCATAATTTATGTATTCATAAAACTGACATAAAGGGTATGCTGTAAAATATTCATAAGGGATTTTTTTTATTACTTATGTATAGATGGATTTTTGTTTTAAATTTTGTAGAAAAAAAAGCCAAATTTATTGTGCTACTCTTTGCCATTGATCGTGTTCAGCATGCTAGAACTGTTAGCCCTCATTCACACGAGCGTGAATCACGTCCGTGTGCTGTGCGTTGAAACAACGCACAGCACACGGACCCATTGATTTCAATGGGGCCATTCACACATACGTGAGTTTTCATGCAGCAAGAGTCCGTTGCATGAAACTCACTGCATGTCCTATATTGGTGCGTTATCACGCACCTACGCGCCCATTGAAGTCAATGGGTGCGACAAAACCCCGCACAGCACACGGATGCACATGCGTGTTCGGTGCGTGATTTGCGCATCAATTCAATTGAAAATAATAAAAAAGATGTGCTTTGCGAGTGCGTGAATAATGCATGCCTCTCGCAAAGGACACTGATGCATAACGCAACAAGCACGAACCAGGTTCACGCACGTTTTTCACGCGCGTGAATCTGATACGCTCGTGTGAATGAGGCCTTAGGTGTCAAGAGTATGCATACCATCGATGAGACCCCTGTGGCTGCTATGAAGCATGTGTAGAAGAAAGAACCCCAGCTCCATTAACCCTAAACCTGCACTTGACTCTCTATAGACCCTGTAACAAGGGAAAAGGCAACCAGCCCAAAGGCTTTCTCTACTAGGGTTGAGTTGTGGGATTGTGAAGAAGAGGAGGGATTTATTTTGCAAGTTTGAAGGTTGCGATGGCCCTACTCTATGACACCTTACATTTCAACTTATAACATGCTGTTGCTTTGCATCTTTATACGAAGATATTTTAGCTCCATAAAATTGAATATATGGTATTCTTCATTTTTAGTTTTAACAGATAGACCACCGCCGATAATACTACAAGGCCCAGCCAACCAGACATTGGCAGTGGATGGGACCGCATTGCTGAAATGCAAGGCAACCGGTGATCCTATGCCAGTCATAAGCTGGTTAAAGGAAGGATTTAATTTTATGGGCCGAGATACAAGATTATCCATTCTTGATAAAGGATCACTACAGATTAAATCTCTAAAGGTAAGAAACAAACCTTAACGGTGGTAAGGGTCCATGGTATTTTACAAGCCGAGCTGTTGTATATCACAGGAACACAAAACCTAAAGTACGTGTTTTATAATAGTAAGGTGCTGCTATTATCAGCAGGGCCGACTCCAGGTTCATGTGGGCCCTTGGGCGACACAGATATAGTGGGCCCCTTTGCAGGAAAACTGAAGAAAATGGCAATTTGAATATAGAAGTTAGGCCCTGTTTATGCCCCCATATAGAAGTTAGGCCCCAGCTTGTGCCCCCAGAAGTTGGGCCCTGTTTATGCCCCATATAGAAGTTAGGGCCTGTTTATGCCCCCATATAAAAGTTAGGCTCCTTTATGTCCCCATATAGTAGTTAGCCCCAAGTTTGTGCCCCCATAAATACAGTGCCCTCCATGGATAATGCCACAGTGCCCTCTGTAGATAGTGCCACAGTGCCATCTGTAGCTAGTTCCACAGTGCCCTCTATAGATAGTGCCACATACCCCCTGTAGATAATTCCATAGTTCCCCCTGTAGATAGTGCCACACAGCCCCCTGTAGTGCCAAACACAGCCTCTATAGATAGTGCCACGCACAAACTCCCTCGTAGATAGCGCTACCAGCCCCCTCCCTGTAGATAGCACCATTGGGGCTCCCGCTACGAGTGGAGTCACCAGCCAGAGTGTTGCCGACACTCTGGCTATGGATTCCTCTCCTGGAGGAGCCCTTGATGTCACTGTCCATATATGGATAGTGTCATCAGGGGCTTCTCCAGGAGCGGAATCCTCGGCCAGAGCGTCGGCAATGCTCTGGCCAGGGATTCCGCTCTTGGAGGAGCCCCTGATGTCACTGGGTGCATACATTTTTTTATTTTTCTGGCCTTCCTTTTAGTAACCCAATTGGAGACTAGCCTCCTATCATTCTCAAACGACTAAAACGGTCAGTGTACGTAGAAGACCCTTAAAGGTATTGTCTTGTATGCACAAGGCCATCTCAGATAAAAGGTTACTAGGGCATTTCGATATTTAGTTCCTTCACTGCGGAACCAATTGTGTAATTTCCCATATTCTCTAAAAAATAAATAAATTAACAAACAAACAAACACGTAAAGTAGGGTCTACTAAATTTATGGGTTGTCCTCTTTAAGACCAATCTCCCCTTTATTTGCTCAGCATATTCTCATAGGTAAAGGTGAGGCTGGAAGATGACAACATCGTTAATAATGTTTGTATTTGGTCAAATACATGGTTTTATATTATATTATATTTATACCATTATATATATATATATATTTTTATTTATTTAGTAATTTAGCCATTTATTTATTTTTTACTCATTTACTTTATTTGGATTGTGCGAGGATAACCTATATATGTTTAATGTTCATACAGTGCAGGTCCTTCTTGTAATACAGTCATACAGCAGTGACAATATAAAATACTCAGAAGTTTGTCTGCCGCTGTCTGTCGCTGACCATAAATTAATTATTAACTTCCTTGGAACAAAATGGAATTTATTAAAAAAATGAATGTCAGCACTCCTTGAGTAAACAATTTAGCCTCCCACTCAATACTGAAGGCAGGAACTGACCACAAAGGTTAATGCATTTTTATTGTACTGCTGGATTAAATAGTGCGCTTCAATAGGCAAGATCCCAAGGAGTTTGCGGAAAAGCAGCCCCTCAAGGTGGGAGCTCAGTGATCCCGAGTCTTCTCTAAGAACGTGTGCGGCTTCTCTACTAAATATTCTCCTGAATTGGCTGAAATGATGAACAAGATAACAGTAATAGTCCGGGATTTATAAAGGTTGTCTCTAAACTCTCTGTGCGCTCTGAGTCACTAACCAAAAATAATCTGTATTTTACTGAAAAATGGAGTGTAGCTCGTGTCCTTGTTCAAGGAGAATTGTGACGTATCATTGAAAAAGGAAAATATGCTTCATTTAATGAATTCCTGTATAATCAGTCAATATAATACATTTAAAGGGATTGAGCAAATTACTAGATGCTAAACATATATTTTTGGGGTTCTGGGATTAAAGAATTACTTATATATGATGGCGGTCCTGATTTAATCATGATGATCTAGGTTACATTAAGGATATCTGTGAAGAGGGGAATTAGTTACTCCTGAGAGCACATATCATTCACCTCCCTAACACAATACTGTACAGAGTTTTAAAGGGACCCTGTCAATAAAAAAAACATTACCTTATAATTTCTTCAATTGCCTGTTTCCTCTGCAACGTGCCAAATAGAGGGCTAGCCAAGTGACAGAGCTCCGCTGTTTCCATAACCACCATAAAGCTGAAACGAGCGGCAGAGCGCATGCTCAAGTGCTGTCCTATCCAAACTTCTCCTCACGTGGTAACTCGTGTCTCCCATTCTAGTGATTGATAAGATCCCTGTGGTGGGGCCCGTTCTGACATTTATCACCTATCCAGTGTGGTGCTAAATGCTGATTGAGGGAAATACTCTATCTAACCTATCTATCTCATCTATCTCATCTATCTCATCTATCTCATCTATCTATCTATCTATCTATCTATCTATCTATCTATCTATCTATCTATCTATCTATCTATCTATCTATCTATCTATCTATCTATCTATCTATCTATCTATCTATCTATCTATCTATCTATCTATCTCTATTATTTCTATTTTTAGGCACAATACAATACAATATATGATGGGACTTGTATAAAGAAAATGTGGTTTACCTCCTGATAACGCTCATTTTGCTTCTATACAGACAACTGACTCTGGCACCTACACGTGTGTTGCAACGAGTTCAAGTGGTGAAACTACATGGAGTTCTGTTTTGGAAGTGACAGGTACAATTTGCTTCACATAGACAATTTTACCATACTGGTATACAGTAAGATAGTAGTTTTGATTTATATTTGTCTGATATTTGTCTACTTAACCATAGAAGCTGGTGGCGCAACAATAAGCAAGAGCTATGATATAAATGACTTGCCCGGGTCACCATCAAAACCTCAGATTACTGATGTCAGCAAGAATAGTGTTACTTTGTCATGGCAGTCGGGCACTCCGGGAGTCCTGCCTGTGTCGTCTTATATCATTGAAGCCTTCAGGTCAGTCATGGTACAGTAATAGAGAGTGTCATACCAGCAGCATTCCTGATCAAGACAGCTGATGTATGAGAAATCAAGACTTGTATAATGTCTAACACTGAATATCTGTGATTGTCTCCATCCAACTTGTAGCTGGTCGTTCTCTTCATCTTTTCCCTGCACCTATTTTGAGCAATATTATCTTTTCTAATGAGCTCAGTCCTATTATAATAAGCTTATAATACCTCCATTATGGTCATGTGTCTTCAGGTGGAAGGTTAGGGTTCACTACATTGAGTAATTATAAAGAAAATAAAGACGTGACTTGTAGTTTTCTATGCCAAAAAATAGATTGTCATAGAAGGCGCTAGAACTACAGACAAACCTACTGCATTATAAATGGGTCCTGCGTGTCTCTGATGACCCACGCATGATCGAGCTGTTACTGATCACATCTAAGTTCATAACTTGGATGTGATCGATAACATGCGGATCCTGCGTGTCAGAGACACGAAGAACCCGCTGACACTGAACTCTTGATCTCAGTCCCACAGACCTAACGTATTCGGGTCTTAGCGCACGATACAGCTGCCCTGTATACAGAATATAAAGCAGCTGTAGCTCAAAAACGAAAAATTATTTTTAATAAAAAGTATTTTGAAAGTTGCACCAATCATAAAAATATTTTTTTTTCAGAGGTGTACATAGCCTTAATAAGAGTAACATAACAAATTCAGCCCTGCTACATGTGTGCAACCAGAATAGATTTATTCATTTACTTAATGTTCTTCAAGTCCTCTCCTTTCAAAACGTGTACTTATTATAGATATGCAGCATCATTTGTGACAACCTCAAGTAGCCAGGTGAGCAGAATGCCAGTTTTTTTCGTTGACTGGATTCTCCTGACCAGGTAGTCATCCATCTTCCTCCAGTTATGGTAATTGTTATTTAATACTTCCGCACGCGCTGAGCGTCTCAGTGACATCCTGACAGATGCTTGTTCTTAGATACATATACTGAAAGCTTGGAAGTACAGTACACGCACCACTGCTTGCATTTACTAGACATTAGCATGAATCAACAGTAGTTCGAGACTTCTTAATGATCCTCAATGTCTGTGCGTAGTAAGAAAGACTGTTTCCTTGCTTATAACTTGATCTACATTTTTCAAAGAAAAAAAGATCGATCGATCGATCACTGGCCACGGCAGTCATGTGCTGTACACCCTCTAGCATCATCTCTGATCCCAAAGTTTGGTTTGTTATTTTATCACATTTTCTGTAGCTAGTTTCTTTTTTTTTTTTTTAACTCATGGATAACCCCTTTAAGATAATGCACTCAGATTAGGGCCTATTCACATCACCGTTGCCCTTCTGTTGAGGGGTTCCTTCGGAGGTTTCCGTTGGGTTAACCCCTCAACAGAAAGGAAAACGGAAACCTAAGCTTCCGTTTCCCTCACCATTGATATCATTGATACCATTAGCTAGGTTTCCATCTGTCACCGTTGTTCTTGACTGAACCAATAGTGCAGTCGACTGCGCTATTGATTCAGTCAAAAC